>NW_020216661.1:0-12969 GCF_003070985.1 Temnothorax curvispinosus | reverse complement strand
TCGTCGTCGTCGTCGTCGTCGTCGTCGTCGTCGTCGTCGTCGTCGTCGTCATCACCACCATTACCATATCGTCATTTCATGATAGGATGTATGTACACGACGCGGATGGTCGTCAAGAAAAAGCAAGAGGAAAAAATGTTACGTTACGAATTGTCAGCATGTTGATCGCGTACTACTTTTGTGCGCTCGAAATAAATGCATGCAAACATATATAACAATAGAAAGTTGAAATTGAATATCTTACATATCTTATATTTAAAAATTGACACGAGTTATAACGATTTGATATTCTCGTTAATCGTCATCCCGTTAATCGCGTTTGCACTGCTGCACGCGGGTCTCACATGCAATATCGCGCAGTTCTTTTGAAACAAAGTGCAAACAAATTACGGATGATAAAATCTTTATTTGACTACGTGCTTATAGCAATCTGTCAAGACACAAGTATATATCAATACACGCTTAAAACGTATATACTTATAAACTGTACGTGTAAAATACACATCATCATTATGATATAATAATCGTATGGTATATAAATATTTTTTTATATTTACGATGATATTTACCGAATTAACGCTACCGAATTAATTAACGTTAAGGTATATAGATCAAGTTTGGTCATTTTGCGGTAGATGGAACCACGATCATTTGTCAACCTTGCACACACGGAATCATCGAATCGAATCGAACATATATTCACGCTGCAACAAATTGTCAACTATCAATTTCTTGTAATAACAATATACAGTAAGATGTAGCAACACATACACACATGTCTGCCTATTTTTTGGACTTTTCTACGTTCTGGGAGTTGAGTTTGCCTCAGACTTTCAATCGAAACTTTGATTAATTGGCAATTTGTTATATGATAGCGATTCTATTCGTAACCATTTAACCTTTAGTTTCAAGTATAGTTTTTTAATCGATCCTATATATATTTTTGTGATAAAAAATCAACTAATATCGATTGTATTTAAGGGGGGAACCTGGTTTATAAGGCTAAAAAAAGATTTTTATGAATTTTTTTTATTGACAATAATGCAGTTGAGGTTTCTAAATTTTTTACAATTTTTAACTGCTTATTATTTGAAGAGGTAAAAAAAAATTTTTATATTGTAAAATAATTGCAAAATGGCGCCGTGGTGTATCGCGCTCTATAATCAGAACGCCTCGCTAACAATCTGCGGGAAAGATAGAGAAAAAACTGATTGATCAATCGACTTGATTCAAAGTGCGTTAGCTGAAGAATGAACAACCATTCTATGTGAACCAAGAACATTATTGGTAAAAACATTAATTGAAATATATAATTGTTATTGCATAAAAACGGAGGATACTTTATTTACTTAAATTAATTTTGCTCTACCGGTCTTAATCTATTTGTCGTCGGACAAATCTGAGCTTGGAAAACTTTTAACAGTTGCAAAATAAACGTTTTGCTGAACGTGTGTGGCCATTTAAAGAACATTTATACGTGTTCCGTTTTGAAGAACTTTTTTAACTGGTGCGCACATTAATAATGCAATTATATAGAGTGAGACAAGTATATTTTGTTTCACTAAAACTTATTGCACGAGTGTGAACCAGTTCAGGAATTTTTTGGAAAAAGAGTAGACGTCATAGATGGTATGCATAAAGCTTCTAGAACATTCTCGCACGCATGTCTCAAAGACGTCATAAACACGTTCAAAAGACGTGAAAAGTAGGAATTTTAAATGTCTTTATCATAAAAACAAAACGTTTCTATAATAGTTTTTAAACGTTATTTTATCGGAAAAGAAACGTTCCATCGAACGTTTTTCGAATGGACATTTTTACGCATGAGAAACGTTTCTAGAAATCGGTTATAAAACATTTCTGAAACGTGTATGTGTGTGCTACCTGGGTATACTTTCGATAAGGATAAATAATAAAATTACTTAAAATCGTTGGAAGAATTCATAAATGGGGGAAAAGAAATCGGGGAGCAAAAAATCGGAACGTCTCTCGATACACTCGCGCTCGCGCACAGAAAAAAAAGAAAGTGTCAAATAAAAACTTTAATGTTCAAATTAACGCGTTCATTAATTGTTTCGTATACATGCAACAATTAATCTATATAATCTTATAAGAATTTCAACTTTTTGTTTTATTTTGTTTTCTTGGTTGAAATATATAAAATAATTTCATTCAAGCAAATTTTCTTCGTTTAACACAATATAATCTTATTTCAAGATTTTCACGTTAAAACTAAAGATATTTTCAAATCAAGAATATTCTCTTTTTCTATGCGCATATACATTGTAAACACACCACATATATGTATATCGTACGTCGTGGTCACAATCCTCTTGTCATAATTATAATCTGCAATATAACACGTAGGATACGGGGTATACGCGTTATAATCCTTGGAGCTATTACGAAAATCGAGATGGAACGCATTCGCGTGATTGGCTTTGCAGAAGGACAGATTAGAAAGGATAAATTGACGCAACGTACATATTAAACGTAATGTCCGCGCGTCTGTGCGCGTTCTCTCTCTCTCTCTCTCTCTCTCTAAATGAAATATGCCTACTTCCGTTGCTTACTATACATTTTCAAATCATATATCTGTAAAATTATATTTATTTATCTATAGGATGATAATATGGCTGTAATGTAAGACAAATATGCTTAAACTCATATAATATTATAATATTATAATATGTAATAGATATTGTCAAGACTTTTACTGTTACGTAACATCGATAAAACATTTGCGCATAGTTTAACGTACGCGTATCATATCAAAGCCAAAACGCTAAATAATCTTTAAATATTGGCAGCAACTTTGTATTACAACTTTGCAGGCGCTACCGCGTCGGCGGAAAAAAGAAAAGAAAAAAAAGAACACGAGACATTTAGTGACAGACAACAGAGGATCGTGACGAAAGAAGCTGTCGAGATTACGGAACAACTTAATCGAACAAGATCAAAGTTATGATCGATGTTAATGGTAAGCATGAAAAACAGAACGTCGAATATTTTATTGTTATATATCGCACGAATAATTTTTTGCGCAAGATACACACACACACACACACACATATATGTAGATCATTGGCATAATTTCTTTACTATTGCAAATAATTGATATATTTTATAAATAACTTACAGTTTATTTCCTTCTTAGGGGTTAACGATAAGGAAAAGTCGGATGTTTTATGGCAGAAAATTCATACTGATCAAAATGAACATCTGGTATAGTCCGCTCTCCATCTCTTTTCTAATTTTCCTGGACGCGTTAAATCTAGAATATTACAATAATTATGCGTATCTCTCTGTTATTTGCAACATCGAATCTCTGTAACTTACGTGCTTACACGTACAATTACAATACATAAATACGGTTTTTTAGCGTATTTACGGATTCGAGAAAAGTTCGCTGAGGACCACCCTGACATACGTCACGTACATATTGTCTATCGGATTGGTTCGGCTATTGTTTCATTGGTATCCTCGGCTACATCTGTACGCGACTCACCGAAAATGTGCTTTAAATTGCGCGACGAAAATACTTGCGATAGTAAGTTTTTCTTTTCTTTTCTTACTGTTATTCTAGGCTGTTACTGATGTTGCATTATGCATTTTATAATAATTAGTTATCACCATTATCAGTTGCAACCATATCGTATTTGGAAATATGAATTATGTATAATAAGGTATTATATGTGTGTAATAATAACATATATATAAATGTAGGATGATTATCAAGGATACGAGTCATACTTTGTACGAAATGTTCGGGAAATTTCTACTAAAAATATAAGGTAAGCGAATGTATATACATACATCAATTAATATACCAAAAGAGTAATGTAAGGCCAAAATGACGAATTTGAGAGACTGATCTTTAAAACTAGCTGCTCTCATGTTTTACTTTTAGCGCGAAAAGCTTGTTGGCCACCGGTTTGGGTATCGTTGACCAAAATATCTTAGAGAAAATTAAGGACAAAAAGCTAAAAATTAATTTAGAGAACGGCACGCGTCGCGAGGTTTGCGAATACAAGGCTTTCTGGTGCAAAAAGAAATGTTACATCTGGGACACTACGAAAAATATATTTTCAAGGCTCGTAGAGCTCGACAATGGTACAATGTGTTCCGATCTCCACCTCTCGCGGCGTAGCGGCTTGTCTAAGGAAGAACAGTTACTTAGGTGACATTTCCAAATATACTCGTAACTCTTATATACGATGAGCCGCTAGAGAAGTGGAGTTTTCTTTCAATTAAGAAACGTTTTGTCTTTGTCACAGGCGCATCGTTTATGGAAATAACAATATTGTTGTTCCGCTTCAGAGTATCGGCGTATTGCTACTGCTCGAAGTTTTAAATCCGTTCTATATTTTTCAAGTATTTACCTTGTCCGTATGGTTCGCGGAGGGGTATCTGTATTATACTATCGCTATAGTATTAATGTCACTGTTTGGCATAACGAGCTCTATAGTGCAAACGCGTAAGGTTCGTAGAAAAAGGAATAAAACTTTTGTCTCTCCCGTCCGGATAAAACCGATTTTATATATTGTGGAGTATTTTTAGAACCAAATAAATCTACGCGGTACCGTTGCATCGTCAGAAAGTGTACGTGTACTTCGCGACACTGGTATTTTCGAGAATATCTCCTGTGTGGAGTTGGTACCCGGTGATGTTATAGAATTACCGAAACGTCAAGCGACTCTCGTATGCGACGCGGTTCTATTAACTGGGCAGTGTATATTAAACGAATCCATGTTAACGGGTAAATATGTATCTCTCAAATATCTATGTATATCTATATCTATATTCTTTTCCAATAAAGGCTCTCTCTCTCTCTCTCTCTTTCTATACACTATATCTTTCACATATAATCTGTTGAAATTTGCTCGCTTTACCAATTTTAGGTGAGTCTGTACCGGTGATAAAAACATCTTTACCATTACACCATACATTGTACGACGCCAAAGAGTATACGTATCACACGTTGTACAGCGGTACTACTATAATACAAACCAAGTATATACGAAACGCACTTGTACACCTTTACTCTTGTATATAATAGATACAATTACAATTAAGGTATGGATAATTTATGGATAATATTTGCAGGTATCACGGTGATCAACCGGTTCTCGCGAGGGTCATCAGAACTGGTTTTCTGACCAACAGAGGTGCTCTGATTGCCGCTATACTATATCCACCTCCAGCAGATTTCAAATTTGATAAAGATTCATATAAATTTATTGGCATTTTGGCATTTATCGCAACTTGTGGCTTTATATATACCGTAATAACTAAGGTAATTTCTAAGATTTTCAAACACAGATGCTTGCGTATAATATATTTGTACGTTAATTGTATGTATATTATTTATCTGTTTGATTAAATCGTTTTTATACAAAGCTAAAAGACATCATGCAACATTCTGCTGTAATAATATAATAATAAATAACAACAACAACAACAACAACAACAACAACAATAACAATAATACAATAAATAATTTAGGTCTCAAGAGGAATTTTAGCTAGCGATATAGCGATAAAAGCATTAGATATCATTACAATAGTTATACCGCCGGCATTACCAGCCGCCATGACCGTAGGAAAGCTGTACGCTCAAATGAGATTGAAACGTGCACAAATCTACTGTATTAATAACAGGGTCATCAATGTTTCCGGCAGCATAAATTGCGTCTGTTTCGATAAGGTGAGATGAGAGAAGGTAACAGAGGGATTAATGTAACAAAAAGAAAGAGAGAGAGAGAGAGAGAGAGAGAGAGAGAGAGAGAGAGAGAGAGAATTAAAAAGGAAATTATGTCGCAGCCACGTGCTCGCGGGACAGGCGAGCAATTCGATAACACGTTAACGATGACAAACGCTTTCTTTCATCTTTATCATTTTGACATCATATCCACAGACGGGGACATTGACCGAGGATGGATTGGACATGTGGGGCGCTGTAGCATGTACGAACGGTGTCCTCGCCGAGGCTGAGACGGATATATCCAAACTTAAAGATCATCCTCTTTTCGAAGGGATGTTAGTTTGCCACAGTTTAACGCTTATCGATGGAGAACTTTGCGGTGATCCTTTGGACGCAAAGGTAAAAGATATATACATTTTACAATTTCACTACTTTTATCACTGCGACCGCTTTGCCTTTCGACATTTCGATGTACATACGTGCGACGACACGCTTTACAGACATCGATCATCGAGTTACATCACGTTACAGATGTTTGAAAGTACCAAGTGGTTATTGAAAGATTCGGATTGCATACACGTAAATAAACTAGACTCGATAGCACCGATTGTCGTGAGCAGGCCACCGGAGAGCACGAACTTGACGAAAAATATGAACGAAATCACGGAGATTGGTATAATACAGCAGTATCAGTTCTCGAGTTCCTTACAACGAATGTCCGTGATCGTACATGCATCAGGATCGGATTATTTCAAAGCTTACACAAAAGGCTCTCCCGAGATGATAATCAATCTAAGCAAAGCGGAAACCGTACCGAAGGACATTTCGCTCACTTTGGAGCGATTCACGAGACAGGGATTTCGTGTGATAGCGATGGGCCGCAGAGCTACAGTTTTTAAAAGTAGCGCAGAGGTAATATCTTCTATATATTCGTGCAAATTTTTTTTTTCCAAATGTGCAAATGCGCGACAGTCGCAGAGTGCAAGATTTAAATATATCTCAACGATGTGATATATCTCCCAAAGAGTACATACATATACGCATATAATATATTATATGTATTTATATTCGTAGATATCGAAATTGTCTCGAGAAACGGTTGAACGGGACTTGGAATTCTTGGGGCTGGTCATTCTGGAAAATCGATTGAAGCGACCGACGGCACCAGTGATTACAGAATTAAGGGAAGCCAATATACACGTGATGATGATTACAGGTTTGATCGAATAATGCAAACCACGCTTACGAATCTCTCTACCGCGATGCTGTGCACCCACAATGGATACCGTGTATTATAATGGATTCGACCTTTGATTTTTAGGAGATAATATTCAGACTGCGATAAGCGTCGCGAGAGAATGCGGAATACTTTCGATCGAAGAACACATCGTAGACGTGAGCGTAGCCTCCAACGAGGAAAAGGATCGTCCAGAGATTATTTTCAACATTCAGTCTCCATCTCCAAGATTGGTAAACTTGAAAATTCTCTCGCATTGAGAATTTTGGATAGAATAGCTGTTCGCGTGGCGAATCTCGTCCACGTACACAAGTGAACAACGTTCAATTCCTGCAATTTTTTTCCAGAGCTCGCAAGCTCAAGATCACTTGGTGTCACCGACGATCAAAGATGTAGAAAGCGGTATAGCCAATTGTAATTACAGATTTGCTTTAACGGGCCAAACCTGGCAGGTGATGCGAGAATATTATCCCGATCTTGTAGATCGCGTTTGCATACGTAGCGCGATATTCGCCCGAATGAGCAGCGATCAGAAGCAACAATTGGTTGTGGAGCTAATGCAACTGGGTTATTACGTAGGTACGTACACGCACGCGTATATCTCTCGGCAGCGCCGCGGTGAAGGAATATTTTTGTAATAAATCCATATTTTTGTAATAAATGTTCCAAGCGAACGATATACGTAAGCTATAGTGATGTTGTGAAAACTATATTTTGCGTATCGATGCTTATAGCCATGTGCGGAGACGGTGCTAATGATTGCGGAGCGTTAAGGGCCGCGCATGTCGGTATATCGCTCTCCAAAGAAGAATCTAGGTGAGAAACATTTGTACTCGCAATATATTACGCAACGCAATATATTACTCCTCAATTTTAATCGAATTTTGGTTTGCATTAATTAAATTATATCTTTGCAGCGTGGCCAGTCCCTTCACCTCGAGAATACCCGATATAAGCTGCGTCCCAAAAGTAATACGGGAAGGACGCGCCGCTTTAGTTACGTCGTTTGGAATTTTTAAATTTATGGTCGCGTATTCTCTTACCGAATTTCTGTCCGCCATAATATTGTATTCCATAGACTCGAATTTGACGGATCTACAATTTTTGTTTATCGATATCTTTTTAATCATCAACTTTGCCTTCTTCTTCGGGAAGACTCGTGCGTGTAAGGACAAGTTATCCAAGACCACGCCGATGACGAGTCTGCTAAGCTTCACTCCGCTCTTATCTCTAACGATACACATGCTCGTAATGATTGTTTTTCAAGCGACAGCGTATCACGCCGTTCGACAATTTTCATGGTTCACCCCGTTCGTTCCCACCAGCGATACCCTGCAGTACACATGTTACGAAAACTATTCGGTCTACTGTGTCTCCATGTTTCAATACATCACGATGGCGATTATATTTTCACGCGGAAAACCTTACAGACGCGCGATTTATACGAACGGCGCATTCATGTCCTCCATACTTGTATTGACGGCCGTATGCACATATATTACGGTTTATCCCGCGAATTGGGTGGTGAACGCGCTGCAATTGATCCTACCACCCGTCTACGACTGGAGGCTCGCTATCTTAGCGCTCGCTCTAGCCAACTTTATCATTTGTTTCGTAATAGAGAGTTTCGTAATAGAGCGTGTCATTGAAGATATCTTGAGGAGAAAATTATACAAGCCGGAAAAATCCAAGAAACGATATCTAAAGATGGAATACGAATTGAAGAATTGCGAAAGTTGGCTGAAATTCAACAAACAACTGCCATTATTACCTAGCCCTAGGCTGCGAAAGGGAGATGATTCGCGAAATGTCGCGTGTATTACACGTAACAGCCATTGTCGATATCCGATAGGTGATCAAACGACGAATGATTTTAGCAACTCGAGCAAGTTACCGATCAACGAACGGACCAATAGGGAAAATGGATTCGAAAATTTTGGCTTTGCCAACGACCAAGTATAGCGATAGTGAAAAAAATGTATACCGAATTAGTATTCCTTAAAAAATAAGCCAGTCCTAGAAAGATGGCTGAGTGCGGGAAAGTAATATTTGTAGTATGTGTGTGTATACGAGATTTGTGTAGATATAGAAGATGAAAGAGAGGAGAGCGGGGAAAGAGAGAAAGCAGCAGTATTTATGTAAATACAATTTAACTGTACGTTAACGTTACATCATTTTATCACAGTCAAACGCAATTTTTATCACTCGTTACAGACAACACACGTATGTCGTAAATCGGGAGATGTAACGTTCCGCGAAAAAAAGGATAATTCTCTTTAAGACATATATATGTATCTCTCTCTCTCTCTCGATTGAGACACTATGTTCACTGGGATGTTTGACAATATGCGCGAGAGAATTGACGACAATGACGACTATGTATCACATATATATATATATATATAGGACTTTCTCAGCATGGCAGTGTACAGCACTGTATGGTGTGTGTCAGATTGATACATTTGGTTCTCGGGAAAAAGACTTGTAGTCAAAGACTTTTATGTATCTCTGTCCCTGAGAAAAATTTGATTCGCGCGATAGAATCGCCAAGTTAATCCATTGGGCTAAGTTAACATTCGAAACTTTTTTTCTTTTCATTCGCGCTTGTCTCGTTATCGCAGCACGATACATTCAAATCGTATTACGTCGTACGATATGTTAATAAAAATTTATCAAGACTCGCGCTCAACATAGACAAACCGATCGTACAACATTCAACATGCGACAACGTCGTTATTTAATAATAAATTTGTTAATCTAGAAAATAAAATAGATTATAAATCATGTGTCTCGATCGTTTATTATCATCCTGTGAACCTACAATGTCGATCTTTTTAGCATTTTCTGAAAAGAATAAAGCGAATTAATACACGATGAAAGTTACAGCACATGTAATATATACACCCATGATTCATCCTTGTTTATGTTCATTCTCACCGATAATAGACTTGCGTTTAGCCATCAATTCTTTCCGGATATATTCCTTAAAACGTAAAACTATTTGACCGATCATTCGAATTACGACGTCATCTATGCTTGATCTCAGGAGTAAATTCGGTAAGATCGTAACAAAGTTTTCAAACGCCTTCTCTCTGTCAAATGAAACAAGTATAAAAAACGTCATATGCTCTACAGGAACTAACGTATTTACCATATTATTCTATTTAAAACGATTACCTGTGTAACTCGATTAACGTGCTTTCCAACATAACGTCACCGATAATCAGATACAAGTGTGATTGCACGTCTTTCTTCGGTAAACGAGTAGATGCTTCAATAATCAATCGTAAAGTATGACTTAAACTAATACAGTTGGTATACCAAACTGGACCAGCTCGCAAAAATAAAGTTCTTAAAAGTTTAATCAGTCGCGAGAACGATGCGGACGATGCGGACGAGTCGCACCACGTTTCAATAGCACCTGTGAAAGAGAAAGAGGTCATTGTGTTTTGTGAAAAAAGGCACGAGATACGTGAGGCAATATTACGTTACCATTTAAATATTTCACAACTGATACGCAATAGGTTTTGGTAGACTTGGGAAATTGTTCCTTCTTGTTAAACAGAGATGTAAACCATGCGTGAATTTGACAAAGTCCCAAGTTCTGTTCCAAACATCCGTCCATACAATCCCCTTGAGAGAAATTCTCTTGATGTTTTCTGGATTCATGAACAAATGGCTTTACTTTACCATATGGAAAACTCGAAAGAAAATTCTTCATATATGCATCGTGAAATGTATCTTTAAACCAATGCCTCGTACGCGCGACGTCATAATCGTTGCAATCCAACGTATCAATGTATTCCACAATCGATTGTACAATCACGACGATACTCGTCAATAATGCAGCTGCCTCACTCGAAATCGTACGTTCTGTGTAACTCGACACTTTTTCATCCGGGCATACTTCAAGCCAAATATCAGACATCAGTGGCATCAATAAATCTACATATTTCATGACGTCTTCTACAGGTAGAGTTTCTTTCACGCTACTACTACCTATCAAGCTCACATCTTTGTCAAGATTACGTTCACAAACTCGAGTCACGTTATCGCTATAAACGGGAATATATCTGGTATATCTCGTCGCTCTCGCGATCGGAAGCACGTTCGACCGCGCATCAATACAAAGCTTTCTATAGCTTACTATAGAGACAAACATATTAGCTAAACGTTCCAAAACTTTAATTCTCCATTTTACATCCGTGCTCTTGGAATTTAGCGTCGTCGTTAATCGTGCCCCAGGTCTAACTTGCTTGTGTACGCTACATATCATACCCAAAAAATTGGGTAATATTTTATGGCTGTCTCTCGCCACAACACTATCGCAATTCTTTACGAGAACATCCAAGAAAAGTAGAGAATCTTCCTTCACACGTGGATCAATATGTGTCATGGCACAGCTTAAATACGATATTACAATTTCACGCAAGGGTGTCACGTGTCGCGTCAAAATACGGCCAAGAATAAAATCAAGCGCATGAAAGGAACTTGTTCGTACATTTCTCTCTTTATCAAGAGATAAAGCCGCAATACCACGTAACAAAGAATTCACGTGCGAATGTAGAGTTTTTGGAGAATCCCGCGACAAGATGTCTTTCAATTGTCTCAACGCATCTTCTCTCACAGTCGAATTGTGATGCCGGAAACGCGTTAATAAATCCTGGAAAAAAAAAATTTTATATATATATATATATATATATATATATATATATCCACTACATTACCATTCGCAAATTATCATTCACGTAACTCGTAGAAATTAAATGTAAATTGATTTACGTACATCGATATTCAATTTGCGAGAACTGAGAATTTCCGTTTCACTCCGTTGCTTTAATTGTTCACGTATCAGTATCTTCTTTACTTTAAACGACGTATCCGTAATATTCAAGCCTTTTGGTAACGACGTGACGGATCTCTTAGTTTTCAATTTTATTTTCGACTTTTCTGATTTCAGGCGTTTCGAACGTTTATGACCTTTACTCATATTTCTGATATATATGTATCGTATTACGGACAAAATAATATCGCATATAGGTTGTTAAATTTCCTTTCGGAGTGGATGCTTCCAACTCTAAAAAGCTATATGGCACACGTATATTTAGATTTTGTGTAACAAAATTATAATAACACAACGTGAGGTTATTTGACTCGCACTCGAAAAGTAGCATACAACCATAGATATAGTTATAGACAGAGAGAAACCTGAGAGCGGCCAACCGGGCCAACCTAGAGATCCACAAGAGGTTTGTTCGCGTTGCATACTCCAATAAACACCAAGAGCACATGGATCACGGATAAAAGGTGGCGATTGGAGCAGATGAGTTTTTGGAGTGCGTTGGAGTGATTAGGAGCATGGTGGGGCATGCGACGCGAACAAAACTAAGGATTGAGATTGGACACCATTTATGTCCATTTCTATCAACGCAGGTTAATTTTGATCTTGGTTTAACTTAGGCTGAGTTTCCACTGAGCGCGTCACGCGTCGCGTCGTCACAAGTTAACCAATCAAAACATCCCATTTCATTACATTCTTGTGACGGGATCGAAATGGGATGTTTTGATTGGTTCAACTCGGACGACGCGACGCGTGACGCGCTCAGTGGGAACGCAGCCTTAGGCTCAGTGGAAACTCAGCCTTATGCTGCGTTCCAACTATACGCGTCGCGCGTCGCGTCACGACGCCGCGTCATGAGTTATCCAATCAAAACACTTCATTTTATGACGTCATTTCCGACAAGATCTGGCGCCGATTTGTTATTCTGCAGGCCCGCGAGAGTTAGATTTAATTTAAGTTTTAAGGTGCCTTTTCATGCTGACGCTCGACGCTCATTTTCAGCGGCAAGAAGGTCGCATGACCACAATTGACGCCGGTGTCAATTGAAATTCATGAAAAGGAAAACAGCGTCAAAATTTCGGCGTCTTCGCGCTGCTTTGGCTTTAACGCTTGAAGTTGAAAAAATCCAACTTCTCTTTCTTGACGCTGGCATCATAGTGATGTCACGTGACGTCGCTCAACGCTGTTT
>NW_020216660.1:0-24442 GCF_003070985.1 Temnothorax curvispinosus | reverse complement strand
TGTGTGTGTGTGTGTGTGTGTGTGTGTGTGTGTGTGTGTGTGTGTGTCCAGTTTATTCAATACGTATTTTACTTTTTACCTTTATATCTATATAGATTTTTCATGTATATATACGTATGTAATTATGTATACTAATTTGTGCCTTGCCCTATGTCCGTCGTCGTAAAGTAATCGAGATTAATTAGTAGTAACAACTTACGCGATATCATAATTAGCTGAGTTAGAATATTATGTATATGGTATCTGAGGAGGAGAGTATTATGTATATGTTTATATATATATATATATATATAGACCTATCATCCTAAACCTGTAAGGAGAAAAACTTTCTCTATAGTCATTAATAGTAGTCCGTTTTGTTCCAAGATCCATGAACGCTGTCGAATGGTGTCGGTGCGTGATAGAAATGGGAGAAGGGTATAGTAGCCGTGACCAACGATGCTGAATATTGATGGCGAAGATTATAATGCGGCCGCATTGTAGTGTCGCGTATGCGGCGACATTGAATTTTAATGGCGAAAATTATGGAGGATCATAATGACTCGCGTGTTTATGACTCGCGATGATAATCGACGATGAGGGCGATGAGTCAAAGAGACGTTTCAAGAACATGGGATTTTTTCTCGAGTCTTGCGATTCCAAAACCTTGACCCTCCGATTGAGCCAGTCAAATATGAGAGGACCTGGGATTTCCGAGGTTTCGGAACTCAAAAGGGGAATAAAAGGCGAAAAACGAAGCTTAATAAGGACAAGTTTTTTAGGAACTTCTAGTTTCAACTGTCCCTCCTGGACATATGGAACCGTGAATGCAAAATTTGCGGCGGCTGGAGGTTTCAGTGGGTTTAGAAATGCAAGCCTATGCGTGCACTTAAGCCCTTATGGAAAAATACACTCAACACTTTTGGTGTTAACCGTTAAAAAAACACCATAGAAAAACCCTTAAAGTTGGGTGTGATTTCGGACCGCCAATTGAAGGTTAACCATCATTTGAAGGTACCACTTTTTTCTCTGGCAAACAATCATCAAGATATCACAAGCTAAATATTGACTTTGATGACAAACACTAAACTTAAATTACGCCCAAATTTGAGTGTTAACTCTCAAATTTGGGCGTAAAGTTTAGTGTTAACACTCAAATTTGGGTGTTAACCATCAAAGTTAAGTGTACTTTTCATAAGGAAGAAGTCAATTGTTGGAATTATGGATTCTCGTAGTTGAGATCGGAGGCGACGAATTGATCCAGGTGAGCGAAAGGGAGTGACAGATTGAATTTCGGAGTCGCGTGCATGGCGATGATGACGATGGCGACAATATTAAACAGTCTGGCACGAGTAGATATAACAACAGTGCGCGTTACGCTGCGTGTGAGTTCTTCCAATGCTCTTCAAGTAAAGAGAAATAGAGAGAGAGAGAGAGAAAGAGAGAGGGAGAGAGAAAAAGAGGAATAGAGATATAGGAATAGGGATAGAGATAGATATAGAGGAAAGGGAGGCTCGTTAAAAACAACGTTCCCTTAATATACATGGTCGCTAGGTCACCCTATAGATTAATAGGTAATACGTTACTTTAATAGTTGTTGGTCATTTTACGTAACAGTTAGATGGCGACAGCCCAGTTTTCTAGGTATATATAATATTTGGTATAAGATCTCCCGTAAAGTATCTCTCTGAGAGTTAAAACCGTTTAAATACTACCGTTATTCATCGCCGTGACGATAATTCGTTTAATAATTATAACAATAACAATCATAAACGAATATAGATAGTAATAACCGTAATGCTCATATAAATACGCACGCGCGCGCGCGCGTGTTTAACTCTTTTTTTTCTGTTCTTCGCGTCCCGTTTAATATATTTTTTCTTTTTTTTCTTACCGTTAACCTGCGTGTAAAGAATTAAGTCGATCACCGGCTTTCGATCTTCGATACTCGCGACTCTTTCTTCCGGTCAACATAGTCCACATCGCGCGGAAATCGATCGTTGTTTCGATCCCGGTAATGAATCGGCGGTGATTAAAAGCGCGTGAAAAAAAAAGAAGAGACCGTTCCGTTCTCACGCTTCGTACACGTTAAACTCGAATTAACTGTCGCTAATTTCGATAATTTAAAAATCACAGGGAGTAAAAAATTTGCGAGTGTGTCCCAAGGCTTAAAATTTTAAGGCTGCAAAGATCCGGTCCTCTACATGTTTCGTCAAACGAGCGTCGAAGTTCTAAGAACCCTATATTCTTTTAAGACAGCATAGTTTTATATAAGTTCTCCTAAAACGTAACGTTTCGCGGGCCCGTAATTTTCGCGAAGTTTTTTCATATATCGAAAGTTTTCTTAATTTTTTCAACAAGTTTCGTTATATCAAGGAACCGCAGTTCTAAGGATCTGAAGCTCGCAGGATCTCCGCTATTTCGAGAAATAAATGGAAATCCTTAGAATCTCAACATTGTTTGAAGCAACTATTCCAAAAATTTACATATGCAAATTTTATAGATCAAAGTTCAAAGAATCAATAGATTCCATGTATTAAAAGCTGAAAAGGTCCATTATTACCAATATATAAATTTTCAAAGTCTCGTAAAGAGATTCTAACTTTCGTGATTCTGACGATTTGAAGTTCCGTAAGCCTAGTATGAATAGATATTTAACATTTCAACGTGTCAGAATTTTTCAAGGAGTAAATAAGATCAATGACAATATTATATGGAGTATTTTGCTGAGCCCGCATCAAAATTCTGGAGAGCTTTAACAGATTTTGATTTCTTTTCCCTAAAATTGGAAACTAAGGTATAATTGCGATTCTGTATAAATTATTCTGTATAAATTATATAATAAGATAAATTTTAGAAATTTAAATATATAACTAAATATCAATATATCTCATGTGTGGACATTATTTCACTAAAATTTTAATTAAAAACAATAATCTCGATAATACTTTATTGAATCTAGATTAAAACAAAAAATACTTTAATTAATTAAATTCAGAATATAATTAGTTTTAGTTGGCTTCAGGTTTAATTATGTCATAATTATATCGATAATTTTAAAGGAAAAGTTGATTTCTTAATATCCACGAAAATTTGATACAGACTTCGCGAAATACTCGATACATATATATCTAAGAAATCAACCTATTATCAAACTTTCATTATGTACTCTGCAAATGCAGCTTGTAATAAGCGCATTTTTTTCCAATTGCAATTCTTTTCTCCTTTCCATTACCTTCGTCGTGATGTTATGTAGCTTCACTACGTCGAAGAGCTCGGTAATCTCTCATCTACATATCCACGTTATTACGTATACTAACAATATCGTAGAGTCGGTGTCTATCACCTAAGAATCCAATATTGAGACTGCTTTATGTTTATGTTTTTATACTTGGCGTGGTCTTCCTGGCACCTTAATGCACTTTTAAGAAATCTATATAAAAATATCGTGGAGTGTTGTCGTGTCCAGTGCGTTGAGTCGCGCGCGAAATAGGAATGCTCCTTGAACAAGGATGCAGGAGGATAGGAAAGCAATAGGGAGATGAAGAAAGGAGGAAGAGGCGGAAATAGTCCGAAGAGAATTAGAGGTAAATGGAAGGAAGAAAGCAAAGTTGGACACTACTCGGATTGAAAAGTTCATTCAGATAGAGAGAAGTCGAATAAACGACTGTCGTATTCACGCGGACAAGATATTCCCTTCGAGAACTAAAAATACATTCTGTGAAAACAGATGGTCTTCTTGTTCAAATCGAAAAATTGAAAAAGTTAAATATTAAATATTTTTCAAATTTAACGAAAAGCTATCAATTACACGGGAAAGCTTTCGAATGAATCTTTTGTCTTTCATTCGTATCTTCAAAGAAATTATTCATCTTTAGCGAAATCAAGTCAAGATGAAAGATATGAGATTAAATAGAAAAATTTGACGGAATCTTTTTCAGGAAAAAGAAGAATTTCTGCGAATTTTTACGTTACGTTAATAACGGCCTTGTAACGGCCTTAAAAGATTACTCGGAAATAATTTACGTGAGAATACAAAAATAAGAAAGTAATACGATTGAATAAATTCTTTTTTTATCAGTTAAAATATCTGTCATTGTCAAATAATGAAATCATTTCTATATCTGTGAAATTCTCAATCTACAAAAAGATAATTAATTGTATTTATAATTATCGAGCTACTTTTTATAATGTTTCAGTTCTCATTCACCATTTTTATCTGAATGAAAAATCTGTTGGATTGAGAAACGAAGGAGAGCAAGAGGAAAAGAAGGGAAAAAGAAAAGGTAGGAGAAAGAGAGAGGGGGACAATATGAGAACGTTGTGAAAATTATGTCTGTTTTGGTCCCGTTTCGCATTGCGATTAGCCGCGAAACTATGCTTTCGAAATGAAACGATGACGGACAAGACAAACCAGGTCCCAACTTTATCCGCGTTAGTGAGCTTTTTCCGCATGAGCTTTTCCTTGTGAACGGCCGAGGATGAAGGCGGCTCGACCGAGATTTCTCCTTTCCTTTCCGCAAGATTCATTAATAGACAATAATAATATTAACGTTAACTAAATCTGAGAATTTGATGTCGCATCAATTAGCAGCTAAAGGGCAAATGTAAATTTGAATTAAACTGGGCGAAGTAGAAATCAGAATATTCGATTAAACTGAATCACTTCTCATAAACGTTCTTCGATGACTCTTTAAAACTTATCTCTATCTTTGAAGACTCAATTTTGAAACAAATTCAATTTTACAAATAAATTCTCGCTCCAACTCCCAGTGATTTATTGTTTTTCTCTCGCATAGAATTGTAAATAAATTTTCAGCGTTCTACGCTCTACGATTTTGGATGCTTGGAAGAGACGAGAGAGTCGCTCGAGCCTGCCTCGCAGAGCCCCGATATAATCTCGGGTTTGTCGCGTGCAGCTGTGGTTGCGCTAACAATGACACTGTCGTGCCGATACGTCGAGATCTGAACATCTTCGGGACAAAATATCGCGTCGGAAAGAATAAACGCTGCGAATTACAGCAACGCAACGGTACGTCGTGCACCGGAAGGGACCCCGAACCGCGTCGCTCGATAAATCCCAGATCTCAAGGATCCCGGAGCTCTTCAGATCCCGGAATTGCGTGACGTGCAGGGTTTTCGCTCGTGTCCCTCCCGGGGCGCCCTCCGGGACACCTTCGGTGCCTTCCCAGGCTTTCTCGTTCAACGTTTCGTTTTCGCCGAATAGTTGGAGACTTCTCAGTTAACACAATGTCCCAGATCGGGCGTAAAGACATCGTTAAGACGTCTCAAGGACGTCATATGTCCCGATTTGGGACATCCGTATTGTCTGAGTTCGAGCGAATTTCGCTGGTCGCTTTCAATAAAAGATAGAGAAATAAAAAGAAAAATAAATAGATGATAGTAAAAAAGAAGAAGAAAGAGTGTCGCAGAATTATTAAGAGCGAGAATTCTGAGGAAAAGCAATGGCTGTCATGTTTCTGCATAATCTACATTACTTTCCACATATATGAGCGATCGTAAATTAATGCAGGCGTACTTAACGCGGCGACAATTAGTAACGGCGAACGAAGGAAGCCTGGTGAACACCTCCGAACAGGAAGTCGTTGGCAAATAATTAGTTTCCCCATTGTCTGGTCAATCCATTTAATTAAGCCCATCCCCCCCACGCGCCGCGCCGTGTCGCCACCGCGCGGTCGCGGTCCCATTATAAAAAATCTTGAACTCCCTCCCTCCCTCCCTCCCACCCACCCACCCACCCTCTTCCCCTCAGTGGAAACGTAGCCGCTTTTTTGTACCCGTGCGCCATGTACAAGTATACACCTAACAGTATAATATCCTATGTAACCTACGGACGTTAAAGCGGTTATAAGATCACTTTGCATTCTCTCTTTATATACGGTTCCTGCATGGACACCCGTCGGGTTTTCGCGCCGGCCCTTAAAAGCACGTCGTTCTAAGAAACAGGATAGACGCAAGACGCTTGGACGCGAAGGCACGCCGTTGTACAAATGACGAGTCGACTCGTCGTCGAATTTAGCGATGCAGGCAGGCCGGGAGGGATGGGTTTTCTAACGGAAAAATAATAGAGAAGAGGAATGTATACCGGTATACGCGTGTACGCGCGCGCGACAATACCTAGCCGAAGACAATTCGCAAATTGGGTGCGATCGATATTATACATGTCCGGCAATTTAGACTCGATTCTGTTTTCTCTCATTTGAGTGCTCTTGCTTAACGCGAAGCTCGCGAGTTCAAGCCACTCAAATGTAGAAATTACGAGGGTTGTTCAAAAAAAGAGTTGTTCATACTCTGACCCATATGCAGGAGATAGGGACTTGAAACTCTGGTGATATTTAATATATATTCTTTCTATCTACTTTGTAAAATTTCAGCCTAATTGATTAAGTTTTTCTTTTTTTTTTTGTAAGTGTGATAAGCGCTACGTGATAAAAAAATGAATAAAACCGAAGTTAAAGTCATAAAATAACAGTCATAAAATATATGTTGCTAAAAAGTATGTCCTCTCAACAAATTCACGAAGATTGAGAGAGAGAGAGAGACTTGAAATTGAGAGATTGATTTGAGCTTTGAATCTGCTTCGGATGTGATGCCTTCTATGCCAAAGGCATCAAGGCACTGAAGCATCGATGGGCTAAGTACATTGAAGTAGAAGGGGACTACTGAAAAGTGATGACAAGAAGATGCTCGAAAGTCTGTCGGATCAAAATCAAAATACGAACTTATTGAACAACCCTCGCATAAGTCGCGCAGACCGACGGCGCGCGGCGCCGAATGTATGAAAATCGTATATTGTTTAAAACCGAATGTATGAAAATCATTGCGTACGGATAATCACCTTACGCGAAGATTATCGTTACGTTACCTCGGGCTGAGAATCGTTCAGCTTTAGTTTAGCTCTATGACGTGAGGTACGAATATAACGGCAGCCCTTTGAACACCTCCGTCGTCAGAAGGGTGAGAGGGAAAAGGACGGCTTTACCTTAATTAAACGCGAGGACTTTAAGAGCCAGCTTGGGTCACCTTCGGGCCAATCCTTGTCTGCATACGCGCTTCCTGTACATGCACGTTATGCCCGTCCGCGCTCTTCACGAGGTATACAGAGATACAAGGTGGAGTTCCTGTGTGTCGAATTAACATTTAATTATTAAGAAAACAGTTATTCAGGCACGCAAGTTGGGCAGGGGAGCAGCGCGCAGCCAGTGGAAGAAGCCGCGCGTACCCCGAGAGTTTTTTCCCTCCTTCCTCTCCGTTCGATCGACCGATCGAATCGATCGCGCGGACTTTCTCTCTTTCCGATCATCCTCAATTCTCTCTCACGACCTCTCACCCTCGATCGCGTGCTCCTGCCAAGATTGGCGAGTAAAGGGTCGGAAATTGGAAGGGATCGACAGAAGTAGGCGGTCGGAAGAGTCGAGAGATCGGATCGCGATCCTTCGCGGAAAACCGGAAAAACCAGATAATTGAGGAGTCTGGTGCGAAAAAGATAAATGCCGAGTGATTTATAGTTTACAGCTACATTGAAAAGCACGAATAATTAACGTTCCAATTTCTGAATCCGAAACCTCTTACGATCGCTCGACGCGCTATCCTAATTGGATCTCTAGCCGAGTTTTCGACGAGGAGGGGCTCGAAGGTACGCGCGGAACGCAAGAAGGCCCATCGTTAAACGAGTTTCGCACGGGAAACGGACGGCCGTGTCCGACCGACCTGGCTATCGCGGAACTGCCGCTTGGCCGCAGTGTGTCTTCGACAATTATATTTCCAGGTTGTGATCCGTGAGAAAACAAATCACGGACTTTAACAGTGCTGCTTCAGCCTGTACAGGCCTTCGTACAAAACTTTCGCTCCACGCAAGAAGCTTCAACTGCCTTATTTTGGAACTTACAAAAGAATCACCAATCGCGAGAAAGCTACGCTGCGGGGACTCCAAGAAAATTCGTACATATACGAATTAATTTATAAATCTGTGCGAAATCCGCTGTTAGATAGCGTGATTGGTAGCCCCCTTCGAAACAAATCTTCAAACCGAAAACGAGCTCGCAGTTGAAATTGCTTCGTCTAGAATACGGAACTGATTAGATCTCTGGCGATTAGATACGAACTGACCAATTACGATGGACTATCAAGTGGCTAACACGGACGAGGATACACTGCTCCAGACGAGAGTTTTCACATTCGTTTGTGCGAAGAGCCGATCGTAGCGCGATCATATATCTCTGGCAGTATTGTATCGTGCGATACGTCTTGTCGGCGACGTGCCAGAAACGATCGGCAACCCTCCCCGGGCACGGCCACGCGATGTGTAATCGCGCGCGCGAAACCGGTGAGGGGCCTTAGTACGAGTGCTGCGGCTGCAGAGACGAGACTCAGCTGTGCGCCGACGTGTCCGAGCCTTGGCTGTTGCCTAGCCCACCCATGCCGGCCTGCGAAGTGAGCCTGGTGGCCGACTGCGAAGTCGTGCTGGTCACCGTGGCGGAGTGACTGAGGCCGTAATGCCTGCCGGTTTCCGGCACCAAGTGGGGCGTACGGCTGGAGACGGGCGGTAGGACCGGGCTGACCGGCCACGGATGCAGGGACGTGGTGCTAGGCGCGCTGGGGACGCTGCGCGAGTGCGGCAGCAGGGGTGAGTTGCAGAGGCTGGCGAGAGGGTGGTGCGCGGCGGATGTGATGCTGCCGCCGCCGGAAACGCCCAGGCTCGTGCCCGACGAGATCGCTCCTCCGCCACCGCTGCAGCCGCCACCGCAACCGCCGCCGCCGCCGCTGCTGCCGGAAGCTGCCATGGCTACCGCGGTATCCGGATGAAGGAAGTTACGCCGCTGCTCCATCCGCTCGGCGTGCTGCGCCAGGCAACGGGTCAGCTCCTCGGGCAACAGCTCCATCTGACCCTGCAGTGAGGTCAGCTTCTCCTCTAGGCCGACCAGATGGTTCTGCAGACCCTCCAGACGCTCCTCCATCGTGTCGTGCCGCGTGCTCATGTCCGAGACGATCTCGTAGACGGTGTTTTGCGTCTGTCGACATGGACCAGTCAATATGTTAGAGAGGTCAAGAAGCTTATCTACTCGCGATGGACAATATCCCCTTTTGCGGTAAACCGATTATTTTACTATCGTGAAAAACTGTACCTTTCCTCTAACGATAAGTGAATAACGGCGAATAAATGATAAAACGTTATTGATTTTATAGAATTAAATTTCTTTTTGCAACAGAAAAGGAAATAACTGATAAAAGCTTCATTTGGAGGAAAGCCGTTCTATCTAAGCAGCCACCAGAGCTTTGAAACGTAATCCCCTTCAATCCCTTCCGTATGCCGCTGCAATATTCCATCGAACTTTACGAGCGGGCGGTTTCCCTCGTTAGCACCGAGCCCTCACCTTGGCCATGTCCGTTATAGTGTTGGCGTTGTCCATCAATTTACGCTGATCCATTTTCACCTTTCTGAGTCTGAAATTTCGAGGTAGTTGCGAGATAGGGCGTGATTACGTGGCTGGCCTAACTATCGGTGATCTAATACGGCACAGCGCCCGTAGGAGAGTTGGTATCGACTTACGCGTATATGGCCAACAGGAATTTCCGCTGATGGGTCCGCACGCGTCCGGGATTGACGCGTTTCACCAATCGGGTGTGCTTGTAAATCAGCCACGTTTCCCGCAACACGTTCGCCGCGGCGTTCTTCAACTGCAACAGAGCAAATGGCGTTTGTCACTCATCAAGCCCCTTTTAACGCTAAGCCCATCGTGTCGGTGGTTCTAATGGTCCCTGGGATCATATCAATATTTTATCGGAAATATATCCCTGTCGCTCTTAAGGCACTTTGAAAAGTTTTCAAGGTTTTCTACCCTAGACGATGAAGAGATCATTTATTACGTCCTCGGGGTTAGATAATTTTATTTATAGGATAAAAAGAATACCGGTCGTGGGATGTACACGGTGTGCCTTGACAATTCGAGACAGAATTATTCAAACTTACATTCGCTAGGTAAACATTATGCTATAGCATTAATTGCGCGCCTCGTTAACTATGATATTCAATGTCACGGTCTGTTATCCCTGTCAAGATCATGAGGGAATAATTCATGCCCCGATGGAAATGTGCATTTGAAATTACATTGTCATTTCCATCTCATACGGGTGTCAATTAAAAGAAAAATTGCAAGACACGTTTTTCGAGAACGTTACATCGCGCGACGATGCCATCGAGAAAAAAGTGCATATCCACGCCCGTTACGCAAATCTTGCACGGCCGAGAAGAAAAAAAAGAAGTGTTTCGAGAAGACTGACGTTTGTTTTGTTGCCGCGCTGATGGAATCAGATCGATTCCGCTTATGCAATGACGTGAAAAAAAGCGATATGCGTCCGAGGGTTTTTAAAACGGCATAAAAAGACTCGTCGATACGGTCACGTGTATAGCTCTACGTTACCACTCCTTGATATTTGCAAGGTATATAAATAAACGCTGGCTAATAATTATTTCAGTAGCCGTATGGTTGAAGGCTTCGATCCGGAGGTGGAGAGAGAGAGAAGCGACCGCGTACTTATGCAACCGCGCTCACGGCGCCGGCGGGCGGAACGCTCGATCCAATCTAAATCCTAAACGAATAGAATATTTCGAGCTCGGTTTAATTCACGCGGTTGCTCGGAATATTACGAAAAAATATTTTCAAACGTGTACGCTATTTTGATATGTTATTTTAACGATTAAACGCACGCAATCCAGAATATTTTTAAATAAAGTCTATCTTCGCGTGCGAAAGAATTACAAATTGCGGCATTAACTCTTCACTTCTGACATCGACCGATCGATTATGTCACGATCTGCGGAAACTTGCACAACGAGTTGTCAAGGGTCTCCACGTGGAAAGAGCAGCGATGGAATCGTCCTCCTTTTTGCCTTCTGCATTTTTCTTCGGATTCTAAATAGTTAGTTTCTGAGTTTCCCCGAGCCTGCAAGCAACGATCTGCGAACTCATCGATTTCTCTTTAAAATTGGATTGTCGTTACGGCCGTAACTTCCAAATCTCATATTCCAAAGCGCTCGAAACTCCTCCACCAAGTTTTTATATATTTCCGAGTTTCTAATATTCTCTCCGTTCAGGTCCCCACTGCAAGCGGCCGACTTTTCAACTTGCAATTTAGGTTCAATGAAACGCGGCGGTGAATTATGGCGCCTATTAGTGTTATAAGATATTCTGGAAATGAATTTTTCCGCGCGATTTCGGAAAGCACTCCCGAGTTGCTTCCACTGCAGGCGTTTTATTATCGCTTCTAGACTACTTCGCGTCGCCTTTTTATTTATTTAGAAGTCTGTTGAGATTAAATCGATCGACGTCACGTTCCTTTCGCGATGATAAAGGTAAAGGCTAAAATGACAATGACACATTAGCCGACTACATCCCACACGTCGATCTATTACCTGGATAGAAAATACACTGTCAACTTCGACGCTTTGTCTTATTCGCCTAATACGGAGAAAAAGTGTTCGAGAATTTAAGTTTTCGAATCAGAATTTTGGAATCTTCACGTTCAGAATATTTACATTTCCTATATAAGTTTTTAAATTGTATATCGCAGAATTTTTATGATTCTTAAGATGACACATTTTTATGTCGTTCTCGTAATATTTCGAGTTTTTTTTTTTTTAGTTAAATACTCAGATTTTCGAGATTATTACGGACTTTTAGATTCTCGGATTCTCGTGTCACGTTCTCTCAGATTCTCATCATAATTCAAGTTTTCGCCGTTTCCCTTTCTTGAATTCTGACATCCCGCCGCCGTGACTCTTAATATCGCGACACATTCGCGAGTCTGTGACATCAAAATTAAGAATTCAGATTGGCGACGAAGGGAAGTCCGTTCTGCCTAAAGGTCAAAGCGACTTCATGCAGTCCGCTTATTTCCGAGGCAACCTTACTCGCAGTGGGATACTTTCTTATTACGTGGCTCAGCCGGAAAATTACGTCGCGCTATATATATATATATATATATAAAGAGTGATATCCACCATCCTCTCATTACGTGCTTAATTCGCTTTCCTGATTCTTGCGGGATACTGTTGGCGAGTGTAATTTCGAAACCACCCTTGCAATTATGCCTTGCCTATCATTCTTTGTTTAAGAAATTCTATATCGTCTCTAAATGAAAGCTAAATATTATCTCTATCATCGTTAGAGGAAATTTTCACTGTAAATATCGAAACAATAACACAAAAGCATTAGAAACTTTGCAATTTAAATTTAAACAAATGTAAATTGAAAATCTCTCGAATTCTGTTAATAAATGCGTTAATTAGAAACTCATCAATTTTCATTTCTTCTACTATTTTATTTAAAACACGTTGATACTTATATCGTTTCATCTAAGAGCAACGTGCAAGATAATTTGAATAACTTCTTCTTTCATATCTACTTGTCGTCTTACTTTAGAAACTTATTATTTGCTATACATATAATTAAAAGTTGCCCTGCTTAATTCAGAAACTTGCGCGGAATAAATAATACAGCGAGAACATTGCATAGTTAATTGCTACAATGCAGAAAAGTATACTTGGATAGCTTGGATATTTGTAAAATTTCTAGCTTAATCTTCTGCGTCGTTCAAACAAGTATATTTGTTTAAATAAAAGGAAAAATTATCTCACATTATCTCACCATCATTTACATCAATTCTATTTAATTTCCTATATTTCAAATTACTGTTTTAAAATTAAATTTATTTATTTAGCAATAATCAGAGAATACTCTATATTATAATATTATTTTAATATTACTTTATTTATTATTATAATATATTTTAACAAAACTTTACGAAAAGTTTTGCAAAAACGTTGCGATAACGTCAACAAATAAACAATTAAATGCAATTTTTTTCTGAAGGCTCTTTAAGCTATATTTTAAGGGCCAAATGAATGTTTAAAGAAAAAGTTTCGAATGCGAAGAAATGCAGTTCATGCAGCAGGCATATATCTCTTCGCTATATCGGTCGATATAAAAGTGGTACGGACTATTATGGACTATTATAGATTAGTATATACTAATATGAGACCGGTATAGACTAGTTCTGGATTCTACGTACGTTTTCCGATTACTCGCGAATCTTTTGCAATCGTTTTTCTTTTCAACATATATTTTCCAGTTAATATTTCAGATTAAAATATTTCTGTACTAGGAAGCCTATTATGACTCCTATTGTATTACAATATATTAATAGGTAGAATATTGTTGCGAAAGTGTTGCGAGAGTTTCGCTGTGGCAGCGTAACTCCCTTTTTTCTGTGTATTATACGGTTACGGTTACACAAGGCTGCTATTAACACAAAGGTTACAATGCTAGAGCGGAAACAGTACAATTACGTGGGCAATGGCCTTACCCTTTTCGTTAATTGTGTGTCCATCATAAAGTTGTGCACGTGCTTCTCCGCTCGCGTAAGCTCGAGCTTCCTGGAGACGACCGCCACCAGTAGAGCGGTGCACCCGGCGCCCTGAAATTTCAGGAAAATGCAGATCTCTCGTGAGCTGCCTTTCACGTGAAATTTTTAGATTCTGAGACTTCCGCTCTCCGGGAAACCTTACGACTTTCGAGAAAAAAATCTCTTCCCTACTTTCGTCGATCTCTCAAGCTAGTCTCAAGTCAAATGTAACGAAAAGAGAGAATTATTTTATTTTATTCATGATACATCCCTGTAACAGTGACAGCTTCTCACGGTCCTTTACAGGTCCTCTAATATCTTTGAAAAGTCCTTTCTTTCGATTTCGAAAGTAAAAAACAATTGAACTTGTCAGTCAAATAAAAAAAAATACGGTGAGTAAATAAATGCGTATATTTATTTTCTGGATAGAAATTGCGATCGTCGCTGTAAGGAAGAGCTTTCGATGACATCCGATAACTACAAAAAACAACACCTCCTTGCAAGCTATAGAACGGGAATAAATAGGAACAAATCGTTCCAATCATATTAGTTGACCAATTCGATGTATTGCAGATACCAAAGCATGCCAAAAAATTGCTTCATATTATTTGAAATACATTTATTTCAAATAATATGAAGCAATTTTTACTACAATTATTAATTATCAGTTTACACAATTAATTGCATTATTAATTTAGTTGATTTTCTTTAAGTAAAATCTGTCTCATTAATCGCCAGCCTGTCTGTTCTATCCGTTGCAAGGGAAGGACGTTGCTAGATGAGATTGCTTTTCATTCGTTGTTGGATATTAATAGCCGAAACTTCAAGTGGAGAATAATTTCGCGCAATTTAGAGCAATCGAGAGCATTAACGTGAGAGAAAGAGAGAGAAAGAGAGAGAGAAAGAAAGAAAGAGAGAGAGAGAGAGAGAGAGAGAGAGAGAGAGAGAGAGAGAGAGGAAGTCTCACAAAGGCAGGGAAGGCGGGCTTCGAAGCGTATTGTAAATTGTGATCGCGACTGGACTTGCGGAAACAACTGTCGTACTCGGAAAGCGGAAGTTTTACGAGGAATTAGTTCACATCGCCGGAACCAGCCGCGTTCGAAGCTCGAAACGATAGTGCTAACGGAATTATCAGGGAACGCGAAGGAGGGTATAATACGGGAAGTGTGATGACTTTAAGGAACAACTTTGGCATTCCCCAGTGAGGGCGAACGGACGTGTGGCGTTTATTGCGTCCCCGCGCTGCCTTTAATTACCGAGCGGTTACCGGGTACGACCGTAAACCCGAAATCACCGAAACACGACGACGGACGCACAAATCACGGGCGGGCGATCTGCAACGGGCCGGCACACGAGCGAGAGATCGATCGATCGATCGTTCGCGCGCGTATCCCGCTCATTACGCCTGTCTGGCGGTAATGAAGCTACGGGTGCTTAATGCGCGAGTTACATCGAGTTACATGTTACATGCATGCGGAGTCGCGCGTCTCGACTCGGTTGCAGTCGCGTATATTGTGCCCCGTAGTTTGCGGTAACTACGGTATAAGGATTAACGACCGGCGTGCGATCGGTGATATGACGCGTGTAATGCGATGCTCCTAATTTTCGGAGGTCTTAATTATTATTTGTATAAAATTTCCAAATATTTTTCTTTGTTTCTGTCGCAGGGATTTCGTGTAATTCGATTTGAAAAATCCTTGGGAAACCTTGTGGAAACCTTGTGGAATGAATAAAAATTACACAATCTTGGTGATTTTGCAAATCCTAGGTTCTCTCAGAAATTGTGAATTAAAATTATTACTAATTTATATTTATAAATATAAATGTAAGCATTTATATTTATATTAATAATTTTTATTTATTTTATACTGTTAAATATTACAGAAATAAAATTTAAAACAATACCTTGAGTTAGATGACATCTTGTTATTTTTAACTACCATGTGTGTCGAAATTTATTATTTTAACACAAAATAGTATTATTTTAACTTCATTGGTTTATTTGAATTAACGACATATTTGATTGGAGCAGTGGCAACCTATTATAGGAAGTTAAAAATGACTCAAAGTATAATTGAATATAATTGAACACTACGAATTTAACAATGTACAGTCTCCTGGTTTTTTGTGAATTCCCTATTCCTATTTTGCAAAAAAATTACATAAAATCTCTGCGACATATCCAAATATTTCCTTATAGTTTAAAAACGTAATTTTAATGAAAGAAAAATACGACTACAGAAATTTTCAAGACAAATCCGATCTTTTCTGCAACGCGTTACGTCTCTCTTGCGAAACTGTCGTGTAAGCTTGACGGAAGACGTTATCACGTGTCTCTAGGTCGCAGTGCGGGGTGACATATTAGACGATCAAGAAGAGCTCGCGAGAACGGTGAAAATTGTTGCGAGCTTCGTTCCAGTTTATGTTCTGCCCTTACCATCATTCCGGTGGAGACGGCTATACCTCGACCGCAGTATGTGTTGGGCACGATGTCGCCGAAACCGACGCTCAGGAACGTAATGGCGATGAGCCACATGGCGTTGAGGAGATTTGCATGTTCCTCATCGTGGAACCTGCGGTAGCAAAGCGACAAATGCATTACTTTAATGACGGGACGTTCGCGCGAAGATCCTTAAACTCTTTTATGCCCGCGAGATTTCGAGCTTTAAGATACTCGGAATTTCAAGGTTTTAGATTTCTCAAAGAAGAGTGAAAGACCCTATATTCTGTAGAAACAGATAATCTCTTCTTTTCGAATTCCTTTTAAGTCCGAGGGTAGGTATCAAGAGTAATGAGATTCCGCGAACACCGTGTAATAATTTCTTTCATTACGTAAACGCGCTTTATATTAAATTATGGGAAAAGCTATCTCAGAGTCTCTATTTCAATGTCCTTGATATTAGAAAGACATTACCGCGTGGATAATCGAATTTCTTGGCCCCTCTTTTTATTGGCGGCTCGATACATCCGTTTTGCCGTAACCGGCGTTTGATCCTCACCCCGAGGGCTGAGCAAACTCTCGCCGGGGTGGCTACGGGCGAGTAATGCAGGGTGGAAGATAACATTATGCCCCCCGGCCCCGCGAGATTCATTATCGGGCGTAAAGAGGATTGGGGCAACAATGCGGGCGACATGCGCGGCTGTAATCCACGTCGTAAAGCGGCTTTAACGGCCCCGTTACACGGCCAATGTTACACGGTTTCGCCTTCGTGCGGATGGCGAAACCATCTTTTAGGGTTCATCGAGATATCGAGAGTTCCGGCCTTCGATATCTATAACGAGCCGATCCGTTTCGCTCGGCAACGAATCGTAATCGTGAAAAATTCTGTGAAGACGATACAAAATACGAATCACGCGTGTCTCCTAATATTTAATTTTGTTCCCCGCGTATTTCTTTTCTTTCCCGATGTAAAAAGGAATGCAAAAATAGGAGAGAAAGAGTCTGAGTAAATTTAATAAATCTTTTGATGATAACGGCGATAACATTTTACTAGCATAACGAAAATCAGCGATAAAAAAAAGGGATCTTTTTCGATGAGATTAACCGGTGTAACGAACGTGACCTTCTCGCATTCTTCCCAGCCCTACCTGGATCCGATAAAATTGATGACTCGCGCTTGACGTAGCGAACGGTCCACTCCATAGAAGCACCATGAAACGAATTATTCGCGTAGCAACGCTGATTGCATGACTGATTGTCGGCTGCGTACCGTGAAAATCGCGTTATTGTCGTGGAAATTCGCACGGCCACGTGTAGACGCACACTGAATAAAATATCGTTCGTATTTCGCGACAATTTCCGTGGTCCTATAATCCAAGCCGTAAAACTGGCCGCGGGGCCCATCGCGCGCGGCGGTGTTTACGCTGAGATACGAGAGTAAAATTATCAAATTGATTTTTTAATTTTGAATGCAGATGCAAATACACGACCGCAAAACTCGATAATCTCGAACCGCGCGCGTTAGTTGAATACCCGCACAGCGTTATTACACCTAATTATTCATTTTGTAAAGTGAATTTGGAGATGTTTATTTATATTCGATAAATAAACATTTTACGCAGCTTAGGATAAAATTAACAGCGGCGGCAGCTGATAACAATGATTCGTCAAGCATAAATTTATAACTACGTTATGCAAATAATGACATTAAACTTTATTAAGTCGTTAAAACAATATTGATTTAAATAAATTTTATATATAACTACTATACTAGATTATTTTACATAATGTATGATAAATTTGACAGTAATGGAAATTGCTAATGACGTCTTATGACGGTACGCAATTTATTATTTGTATAGAATCATAACTCGTAATGGTTAAACACATTTGTTAAATATCGCCAATAAAATCCTGGCAAAGTAGACATTTTAAAAATTACATGTATATTTCCGCTTATCGGAAAAATTCCATCGTTGATAAATTCGTATATCGCTATTCCACGTGCGCTCAATATTTACATAATAAAATTAAATATAACAAAATTACCAGGATAAACATTGAATGAAAATTGAAATTCCTTTCGTAAACACCGTTCCATTTGTTAAGCGGAATTTCCCGCGAGACATCGCGATATTCAGGGATATTCGCGTATTCATCCTGCGTACGTCGGAAATGTGTCGGAAAGCCAAATGTTCCTACTATTATCGGACGTATTATCATAATCGACTATCGACCGAAGGTGAAGCGCGATAAATCAAATTCGAGAGCCCTGTTTTCAACGATTGCCCTACGGGCAACAATTGAAACAGCCGGCCGCCATTGCCGCGGTTTAAAATCGCTCGCGTTCTGCATCGAGGACTCTCGCAGCAGATGCCAGCAGAGCCAGCCGATAAACACGTCGACACACATTTCGCCGAGTGATAAATATTTCAGTTAAGGACGTGAGAGGGAGACTTCGAACTGAGTAACTTTCGGAAAGACAGCGGGAAGAAGGATTCCTTTCCTTATTCGAGCTACCTGGTCGTAGAGATTCTTGGTAGGCGCGTTAGCATCACCCGGGCGGAGATTGATCACTCCTGAAATCGGCTATTTACGGGAAGAATTTAATTATCAGCCGGTCTCTCCGTTAAATCGCGATCGTTAGCCGGCGACCCCAATCGAGGATTCCACCTCGCTGCACCGGCGGAAGGACGCCCTGAGATTTATTATTATCGCATGATAGCGCGACGGATGGACGCGCTATTAGGTCGTAAATCAATCATCGCACGCAAATGAGTCGCGTCCATTGATCTGTATATGATTCCGAAATGCGTGTGTAATTGCTCTTCCTGCCTTCGAGTAATGGATCGTGTGAATAAAACGGGAACAACTGCTGTCGCTGCTAACAGCTTCATGCAGTTGTATTATGTCGCATATAGTGTGAGTGAAAGAAGAGATTATGTCATTCTGACAAAGGGCTCAGACATCGAAGAACAAACTAAGAAAAATTGCGATTGTCTTGATAACATCGATAGCTAGAAAGCTGTTGGACGTGGAGAATTAAAGGATTTTGATTAATTGCTCTGATAATAAAAGGAGGTGATAAATTCATTACTAGGATCAACAGCACGCAAGTCCAAAATCGGGACATGGTGCTATTTGTGAATGTGCTATCTGAGAATGTAATATAAGATTTTGTTAATCCTAAAAATTGAATGCATGGAGCAGATCGGTTTCTCGCGCGTGATTTATCTTCTGTGCCTAAAAGAAAGGTCGCAAGATCGAGCTCTTACCTCTCGCACTGTCGCAGTGTCCACGAAGCGATGATCCACAGGGAGACCATGAAGACCAGCAGCACCGTGCCCGGGCAGATGGTCATCAGAGTCTTGAGGACGAACCTGGTGTTGAAGTTGATGCGATTCAAGGCCCCTATGCTCCGCGACGACGCGTCCGTGAAGAGCTTCGAGTGCAGTAGCATCACCCGGCAGATGAGGTAAAGCCTGAAGAACATTGGCAGCGAGAGTGTGACGTCGTACGGCACCCACTTGGAGCCGATGTCGCCGTTCCTGTTCGCCAGCTTGGTCGTCCACAGGAAGTAGTATTCGCCCGGGATTGGGTGGATCGCGCAGATCGCCAACTCCAACGAGATCTGCGCGATCCTCTGCCAGGTCATCGCGATCCGCCAGTCGTCCGCGCAGTTATCGATCATGAACAACTGTCGCTCGATAAAAAAAAAATGGACAGATAACAAGGGATAGCGATCCCGCGAGTAAAACATGCCTGTCTAATCTAATGTTGTCAAAGTTTTTATATTTAAATCGGAGGAACACTTTTTTCGCAGAAATATATTCGAAGTAATAGGCTATAATTTATTGTTTCAAATATTATTTTTGATATATTCAAAAACACTTGATAAATACTTCAAGAATCCTGAAAAACATTCAATTTTATAATATTGCTTTAAATATTATTCTCGACGTATTCGAGCACTATAATAATATCCCGAGAATTATCCCGAGAAATATACGATCAGAAGATTTTATAATAATAATTATTTGACATAATATTTCTTAGATATTTACTTTAGGCTTTTAAGTCCCTATTATTGAATATTCTAATGAACTTTTATCGATAAATCTCATGAGATTAATATACACGATTAGAGAGTTAATTGAAACGTATTATCAATCTTTCGGATACGTGACGAGGCGAAACATGATTAAAAAATGTCTATTAAACCCGTCCATCTCGCATGATTATATCGCCGCGCGGACAAATAAACGAATAAATTAATCACGCTCAACCCCTCGACATTATCATACGCGTGGGTTGCAAGCGATTTTTAGGTATATCGACTGATATCGATCGCGCGCGAGATTGCCAATCGAGACAAATGAGCTCACGTATTCCGGATACACGAGAGTCCGCTCTTTGAGACCCCGCGCGCCGATTAATATGAATTCCAGCCGCTTTGCTTTGACTTGATTAAAACGCCACGCCACGTATTCATTGTTTATCGCCGTCTATCCCATTGCGAAAGATCGCGTCGTTGTTTCGTACACACGCCACCGCCATTCCGGCAACAAATCATCCTTAACTCGGTAACGATCCTGTCAGATCGAAAACGAATTGCGCTTAAAGGACCCTACACACAGCAAACACGTATTCGAGGCACGTATCGCGTAATTTGTATCGTATTGAAGTTACGGATTTTTGTCTACGCGAATCTTCGACGCCTCGGATTTTTATCCCATTTTCATTTCATTCATTTTCTGCTTAATCGAAGAGATTTCCACGCAGATGCAAACACATTCCTACAGATTCTTTATTTTATCTTCGATATTATATAGAGTGTTCTTAAATCTGTCCAACATTTTAGGAATTGATTTTTGAAGTCATTTTATGAAGAAAGTTTATGTGAATATATGGTCTCAAAAGCCACGTTTTAAAGACACAGAGTATTGAAAAAAATCCTATAAAATTATCGCTTTTTTTAATAGCTCCTAAACGAAATGCGATTTAGGACTAACAAATAGGTGAGATATTAATTTTATTTTCTATACTATAGCTGCCGTTTTGTAGATTGGTGTAGGACGCTTTTGCCTAATTGCTTTTGAAGGAATACAACTAACATAGGATGGTTAATTTTGAACGGCAATATTGAATCGAGAGCGCGGACGCAGGAATCCAGGAACGAGTCGAGTTCAGCATAAGTCGGATAGTCGACACTATGCCCAAGTTTGAGTTCCCAAGCTTCTCGCGATGATTTATCGAGCTTCTGCATAAGAAACACGAGAATATCGCTCCACTGTTCAACCAAACGCGTCAGATTTTCTTAATGCGGCAATCGCGGCATTCACTTTATCTCGTAACGCGCGTAATTTTTACACGGATTTCGCGTTGACAGTGGGCAAGATAAATAGTTTATTAAGGTGTGTACTAATTAATCGCCGTTTATTTTCGCAGCGGAACGAGAGAATTTGCCACGCAACGGCAAAATTCTCGGAAGTTAATGCTAAATGTTCTATAACGGCGCTCGCTTCACCCTTTAGACACGAGAACAAATGATGCAATCGCTGAACGTTTAATAAACTGGTTTCGCCTATCATCATTGAGTAAAAACGATCGCGGAAGCTCTCCCATTTCTCGTATAATCCGTCGAAAGTTGGTAGGGTGACCTTCAGCAGGTTGAGCGCGGAGTGAGACGGAAAGTCGAATGACTGACTTATATTGGCTGGAATAGCGTCCGGGGATGAGGAGCCCTCGTCGAGCTTTTCGTAGAGATAGTCCAACGCTCGATCGTAGGAATCCTCGCATTCCACGAATTCGAGGTCGGAAAAGTAGGGGTGCGACTTCATGGTCTTGGCGTCGGCGATGACCCGTAGTTTGGCGTCCAACCCTCGACACTGTTCGAACCTCTCCTTCGTCGTTTCGATTCGCGCCATTGCGGCCACATACGTCATCTTCAAATGTCCTAGTTTTTTAAAGTTCGCTATGGTGTTTGTCACGGAACTGATCAAAGACCGCTGCTTGTAAATCATCTATTCAAAAGACGACATCTTGGCAGTCATTACCACTCACAACGATGAAACCACTCGAATTACGCGACGAATCACTACCGTTCCTTTATTCAACAAAAAAACCTCAATCCCGATCCGACTCGAAGGACCAAATGTTTCGGAATGGATTCAGGAAAATCAGGAGTGGAGGAGGAGCAAAGAGCGAGTAGTGACCGTAGACTTTTTGAGTTGATACCGAGCTTTATTGAACGTTGTTGAATCGAGTCGGACGGTTGTTTATAGACTTTGATTCGGGAGGGGAGCGAGAAAACACATGGAAAATCTTGACTCCGGCTTCTCGCGGCTACATGAATCGGAATCGGAGATCTTCTGGGAGAGAGCCCGATGGAGCTCCGGGACCGACGGAAATCTTGTCGCGATCCGGAATTGCAGCGACCAGAGCGCGTCGCGGAGACGCGAGAGAGTAGGACAATAGTCGACGGAGCTTAGACAATTTCCGGTCACCACTCGGAGCACGCGGCGGGGTGCACAAGACACTTTTTAGCAATAACCGTGAGCCTCGACTGACTCACTGACAAGAGGACAGGGCCAACCCCGGCCCCTTCGGTATGCGCGAGCACTGATAAATCATCTCCGTGCGGCGTAACCGTCGCGTGAGCTTCGCGCGGCTCACAATAGCACGGGAACTCTCCAAGTCTCCGATTAGAACCTTTATTTACTTATTCCGGAACAGGTTGAGTGATTTCAAGGTAACGCGGGCGTCCCCGCAGAGAATTGCCAGATAATCCAAGGTACCCTACAATGCAATATAGACCGGGGCTATCGCCTCGAACGAACCCTCACTCACGCAGGGACGTCAGCGTGGTAACCTTAAAAGAAAATGTCCTTCGGGGTAGACGATCCGGAACGGCTATCGGTGGTGCTTTCGTCTTCCCGTTTGACAGTACAGTCAGTACAGTGACTGGGCCCGCCGGGATCACGCCGGTACTTCGTCAGGGCGTCCCTTGGGGTTTCTCGGATTCCTCTGCGACGGTCGAGCTCAGGGTCGTCTGTCATACGGTGGCCTCTGATATTGCGCTTGCGAGGAAGTCCAGGCGTGACCCGACCGACGGCCATGTCCCTGTCCCTCAGCCATCTCCTTGAATGCGTCCTCCGTTCGTTCCCTCGTGGCAACTCAAGGTCGTTACATAGTGACGAGGCTCTACGACTTTCCCTCCATCGCGTCGCGAATCTATCACGGCTCCTTGGCCTGCCCCGTGGTAATTGGGGGTCGTTACATGGTGACGAGGCTCTACGACTTTCCCTCCATCGCGTCGCGGATCTATCACGGCTCCTTGGCCTGCCCCGTGGTAATTGGGGGTCATTACATGATGACGAAGCTCTACGACTTTCCCTCCATCGCGTCGCGGATCTATTACGGCTCCTTGGCCTATCCCGTGGTAATTGGGAGACGATATGAGGCATCGCCCTTCTCAAATAGGCTGCACTACAGCGGTGGCACCGGAGTAACGTGACCCCCTTCTCCCCGCAACCGTAGCAAAATACTTGCCGCTTGAAAGGGCAGTCTATGAATACATGAAAGGTTGACTGACAGTTCCAACAGGTCCGTTGTCGTCGATCTCGAGCCTCTGGCAGGAGTACCCGTCGCTCGCCCCACCTCTTCGGTGGCTCCCCGATCTGTATTTGGGCGTCCCGCCGCTCCGGGCCATCCGCCTGGGTAGCGGCGGTACCGGTTTCCGGTTGAGCCTGCGTGGCCGTATTCATCGTCGTCGGGAACTCGCGGACGCGACGCTCTCCTCCGTCCACCGACATGAGATTGTTGTAAGACACCGCCACCTCCTTCAAATCGGTCCAGAAGCCGGGATCTCTTAGATTGATAAAGTTGATCACCAGTTGGTGGCGAATTCCAAATTGCCTTAACAGATGTTGCATCAAGCCCGGCAGCATCTCCTGGTATTTTCTCAACCAGGTATCTCTAAACATCGTAAGCAGGAGGGTGATAGGGCTTAAGATCTTGCACGTAAACTTTACCAACGGGTGATCCGTCCGGCTGAGGTAACACCTCGTAAACTGCCAGAGAGATCACTCGTTTTATTCGGAGTGGTCCCTGGAATTTCGGTGCCAACTTGCCAGCCACACCCTGTGTAGCGGAAGATAACACATGTTGTCGTCGTAACACTAAATCACCGACACGAAACTTACGCGGCCGCCTGCGCAAATTGTAGCATGCGCCCTGTTTTTGATTTGCCTGGTCAAGGTTTTCCGCCACCCACTCCCTAATGGCATGCAACTTCGTCATACGTTGTGACCATTCCGCGGGATCTCGCGCCTCCACGTCAGCAGCTTCATCCCTCTGATCGCGCAAGAAACTGGACGGCGTCACTGAACTCGCGCCCGAAATTCAAAAAGGCGGGAGAGGTACCTAACGACGAGTGGAATGCGGTGTTGTACGTAAAACGAAAATGCGGCAAATGAAGATCCCATTCCCTGTGATCCATCTCTATGAAAACTACTATCAATGTCCTTAATACGCGATTGACCCTTTCCATCGAATTCACCTGAGGGTGATATGGAGGTACGGTCGTGTGCGTGATTC
>NW_020216659.1:0-1183 GCF_003070985.1 Temnothorax curvispinosus | reverse complement strand
GGGCCAAGCATTGGCCCTGTTGTTAAGTCTGGCAAGCCCTATATGGGAATGTCAGTAAAGTCCTCTGCAGTTATTTAACAACACAGAAAAGATATTTCTACTTACTTTGATCACAAGAAATAATAATATATATGCATTTATAAACTTTAGTCAACACTGTCAGTTGTATAATGCGGGCATTCCCACTCTGCCGCCGCCGCCATCTTGTGATCGTACGCCCTGCTGTCTATTGGTCTATAAACGACCAATCAGAAGGAGGAACAAGTTTGCGTTTCTCTACTAATATAGGACTCTAATTGAGCTAAGCGGCACGTATTTTGGAGACCAACCGAACGAGATTGGACTTCCCAAGGAGAGCTCACCGCCAGAAAAAGGAGAGCTGCGGCAGCTTGCGAGAGGGAGGATTGAGGCAAGGAGTCCGGTCCAGCGAGCAGGGCTCTTCTGATATTCTCATTTGGGACGCCATATTGGAAGATCGACATTGATCGTAGTAGTACAAGGGGCGCTGTAAGGTTAATTCTCGTCTTGAGATCTTGGAATTGCTCTCACACTTGTGGCTCTGGTTTATATTCTAGCCTTAATGTAATTTTGATATATGCATTACAATTTTACACTGTCAAATAATAAATAATATTGTTTAATAATAATAACAACAGTATAGATAATAGTAACAGTTTTATTACTTGACTTATTTTATTTTATTTTTGACAACTCGTATATACATTAATTGTGGCTAAGGTCTATACTATGTCATAGTGTAGATCTTAGCTACGTTTCTGGCAAGTTATTCCAAAGTATGCGGCTTTATCCTTTTTATCTATAGCAATTTTATTTTCTTTTTTATTTTTTTAAAATTATTTTTTATGTATTATCTCTTTATGTATCAGGTTTCTGAAGAAGACTAAGTATATAAAGTCAAAACGTAAAACGTTAATTGTATTTAAAATTTGTTTAATTAAACGAGATTTTGTTTTTAAAGAGTGAAAACAAGATCGGCTCCATTTTTTTCGCATTCGATTTTGGTCATGAAGTAGGTACCAAACGAAAGGTCTCGTCAATCTGATTACGGATATGTCAGTCTCAGAGTATACCTATTTACCGTTCCAGAGATATCGGGCTCCAAAAATTCCAAAACTAATAGATGATGCCTGTTATGAACGTTCTCGGTAATGTCAATCTCGGG
>NW_020216658.1:0-2295 GCF_003070985.1 Temnothorax curvispinosus | reverse complement strand
CTATTGTATACGTTCGACGAGCGACATGTCGCGATACGACGCGAGGGGGGAGAGGGGGGAACAGGAAAAACGGGCGCGGCGAGCAGGAAATCGACACGCGGCCGATTAGGGCAATCAAGCGGAATTCTCAAGTAGCGCGTAATCGGAAATACCTGAGCTGCGTCGCTGAAATTCAGCCCAAGATTGCAGTCCGACCGGGGGGGGTCGGCGCCGTCTCTCCCCTTCCCCCTTTCGCCGACCCATTAGCGCTGATTCAGCCGCATGGTGAATAGTAGCGGCTTGGAGTCGACCTCCCCGGACTGACCCGGAATGAATTTATCAGAGGAGACTCGGAGAGAGGATGTCGCGCTTTCTTCCCCGTACCCCGCTCCTCCCCCCCTATTCCCTCCGTGCCGAATTCGTACCGGCTAATTTTGACTCTACGGAGAATTTCGAATTTCGGACGTATAACGTTTCGTCGATATCTGCTCGCGGCTTATTCGATCCGGAATGAGCGACGTGTATAACTTCGAAGGGGACCGATCGTTGTCCGTCGAGCACGAAACGCGCCATTGAATTCCCGATGAAAAGATGAAATCTTGTGCTCGAGTTAATTCTGGATCTGGGAATCTGGTTATCACGGTTATTTGTCATCGGAAATGTTCAGCAATATTCTCAGATGAGCTGATATATTCTCGTCGTCGCTAAAATACGTATAATTGGGGGGGGGGGGATTATATTAATTACCAATTCTCGAAATGGACAGGCAAGTGGCGAAACATATCGCGTATACTCAATTTCGGAAATGGCCACGCAGGCTCGCGGCCAAGTCTCCGCGATTCCGCGAATAACGGCGTATTCCGAGAGGACGATTGCAAAAGTAAAGAAGAAAAAAACCGCGACGCGCGCGATTAACAAAACCGCGTCGATGATTCGCGCTGATGCGCTGATGCGTCGCGCTTTCACCGAGGCGAGCATATTGGATCGGGGGACAACTTCTTAACGCCCTACTTCGTCGGGCATTATTGTACAGTATACCTGTATTCCGCTAGCATTGCACCACCGTGGCACGTCCCAACGGCCCGCCGGAATATCGGCCGTAGTTATACGGAAAAGCGCATCTCGCTCCGAAATGGCGCGCTGCACTCGGCGATAAGGGAACTAATTTCGCGAAGAGCACCCGTATTTTGCAGTACTGGTGTGGGAAAATTATTAGATAATTGAACATTATACAAAGCGGCATCCCAGGATTATTATTAAACCAATTATAAACTAATTGTAAATCGGCTGTAATAATTTTTGGAGGAATTACAATCCGATTATAATCCAAATTATTATACGTAAACCTAAAAAAATAAGGCCCTTTAGGAATCAGAATTAGAAAAAAAATAATTAAACGACGCACAATGGAAAAGGATAAAATATAAGATATAAATAGGAATATACATATCCTAATATTTAATATTTATTCTTATTCCTAATACAATATGTGCTCTAGTGTGCGCAGGGCCTAAGGAGATTATTACGCGGGGTCGTACAATTTTGAATAATACAAATTACAAATCGCACTACTGGACGACGAATGAAAACTATAGAACAACGCAGATATTTTTGCGCTTAAAGATAATTCGCTAACGAGCGAGTCTTAACGGGTCGCGACGCACGAATGACAGTCGTACGATAATCGTTAATTAAGCACGACTGTTCGTCTCACCCGTGCCCATTCAGCACTTTTGTCCCCGTGACTCCCTCCCCGTCCGACGTCTCACGGGCGAAATGTACGTCCGTTTTTACCGGACGGTCGTGCTCACCCGGCATCTACGGGCGGCGACCTCGAGGGCGCCCCTGCGAGAAGAGAAAAAAAGGCGAAGGACTTCTATATGTCACCGGAATTCTTCCTAGGGGCCAGGAAATGGCTCTCATCTTCGATGGCTTCCTGGCTACGACAAAAAGAACGCGCGCGCGCGCAGGTCTCTTCATCGTTCTGTCGTTCCCTTTGCGTTTCCCTCATCCTCACCGGACGCTTTTGTTCCCCGAGGTGCGTCGCGACGCACTCGAGATGCGAATGCAAAGTTTCTCGCCGTTTGTCTCGTCGCTCCGGGACCGGAAGCGGGGAAACCGGTGAAACGAGAACGTCGCGTTCCGCTCGCTCGCGATCTCTGCGATGTTAATCCACGCTAAACGCGACACGTTCGAGCGGGCGATTTCACCCCGGAGCCGTTAATCGGGACGGCGAGATAAGTGGTTCGACATTTTTCACACCGGCGATGAAAGATGAAGATTGATGGATGGATACGCGCGGGTGGGATTTATGCG
>NW_020216657.1:5221-6382 GCF_003070985.1 Temnothorax curvispinosus | reverse complement strand
TAAGGAAAATTTAATCCTAAATTCATCGACGCGTCCCTGCTAGATCCAGCCTTTTCTGGTCCATATTATATATATTATATATATATGTATACTATATGTATACAAGGTGTCTGCAAAGCTTTCTCTTGACAATAGATACTGCAACAGGCGAAATTGAAGAAGTGCGTTTCAGAGAGATAAACGGGAGGTAATCTTGCCGACAAGAACATGCGATTTTGAAGTATTAAAATGGTCTCACACGCGTACATTGTATCAATCATATAATTGTATATATTATTTCGCAGGACGAACGAAACTCGATGTACGTCATTCCGTACAGGCTCATCCACGAATTATCGGGCGCTTAAGTTTGTTTTTTAATTAACGTTACTTGAATTACGGCGTCGCGAAACGCCGCTCGTAACTGTCGTTAGGAGGAAGTGAAATACGGTTGCGAGACACCCTGTACACACATACGAGATACGAGATAACATATTTGTAGATACAGATTTTAGTCACATCTGGATAGTATATAGAGTCAATACTGTGAAAAAAGCCTGTAACTTACTTACCTATACCCTTTAGATAATAGATGATGACACTTGTAATTGATTTTCGAAAGATAAAGTATATGAATGAACAAATATACTGCGAGAGAGTCGATTAAATAAATAAATAATATACTTATGACCAAAACGTATCGATTTATATCATCGTCATTCTTCGAATCGTAGTTTACTTTCTTATTATATAAAAAAATTGTTATATTGTTACCTCTGTTATTATCAAGCTATTTTTATATATTTCTATACACGATTATTATTTCACTTATATTCTGTTATTTTATCGCAGTATAATAATTCAATTTTTCTTTTAAAATACAAAAGTATATATGTTAGACGCACGTAAATAGAGTTATAAAGATATCGTTTGTAAAAATACAACGTTTAGAGAGAGACAGAACAGAATATTTAATATAATTTAAAATTAAATTAAAATTAAATTAAAATTGGGCTTTTAAGGATGATTTTGACCAAACTCTGATTAATTTAATGATTTAACACCTATATTTTATTAAGACAAACAGAATTATTAATCTTGCTGTTTGATGTATGAAAAAAAATTAATATTCTTACAAATTATTAAATTTTATTATTAAATACGTATGTATATGTATATATA
>NW_020216657.1:0-5121 GCF_003070985.1 Temnothorax curvispinosus | reverse complement strand
TGTGTGTGTGTGTGTGTGTGTGTGTGTGTGTGTGTGTGTGTACAATAATGGAAAACAAGAGGAGGCAAGAATGTAAGTATTAAATTATTTAATACATATCAATTAATTTATTTCTTTTTCTCAGAATGGCTGCACAAGGTATATCCTTTACACATATTTAGTGTAGAGTGTAGAGTATTATATACGTACGTGCAAGCATGGTTAGAAGTTAGAACGATCAAGCTTTGATATTACAAATAAAAGTTGATTAGATTAAATATAATTTTAACAATTTGAAGATAGAAAGCGGATTGTGCGCGCAACTTATTTGAGAAGATCACGTATATCATAGAGTTATCGCTATTTGCTATTTGCTATGCTATTATATGTTTTACTAGAAATAAGTTGCTACATCTTGCATAATTTAATTAATTAATAAACATAGTTATAATTAAATAAAATAGATATTTTAATGTTAGACTATAATTAAATAATAAAAAATATTTGAATATATATATATATATCTATTCGTTGAGACACACGAAAAATTATAAAAATTGTTAAAAGTACATATTCTCTCTATTAAGACGAGGTTAGGCGAAAATGGCGATTCTCGATGTCAAAAACTCCATTTAAATCGGCGAAAGTAGTAGCATAGTATGTTAGGCAAGGAGGTTGACGGAGGTATTCTAACCAAAGGTGATGGCTCCCCACATTGCCACCGCTTAGTCACGCTGCTATTGGTCAGAGCGCGGGAGCCTCTGACCCCTCTAAGCATCCCCGCCAGCGCTCTGATTGGCCGTGGGAGGGGCATTTGCACCGCGAGCCGTTCCAATGGCGACGGGTAATAAGTGGGGGTAGGCGTGCCGCTGTTCGAATACCTCTGCAACCTCCTTGCTCAACATGCTTCCCGCGTAACAGGAGCGATTTCTGAGGAATTACAAACGACTGCAAACTCGTTTTGCCGCTGCGCGCTGTTCGAATACCTACTGCAACCTGCAACTTCCTCGCTCAACATGCTTCCCGCGTAACAGGAGCGATTTCTGAGAAATTACAGACGACTGCAGAGATTCTCGCTTTCCTCATAACCCAAAACTATTTTTCTCACATTTTTATGATCTTTCAAGCGTCTCGACGAATACATTATATATATTTCTCGCTATTACTTAATAATAAATATTAAAATATTGTGTTATTAATAACATTTGTTTATTAAAAGACACGGTAGTATCTTATGCCAAGTGCACAGCGATATGTACATACATGTGTGTATAATTTACGCGCACGCAAAATGTAGCAACATATTTTTTAAAATTAGCAATAAAACGATAACAAATCAACTGTAATATGAACATGTTTTTTTCAAACAACGAAGTATTCCTTAAATATTTTAATAAAGAATCTGTTTTATTAATTAATAAATACAAATTAAATATTGCAAATTTACTATTTTTTATATATAAAACTATTTTATAGACAGGACAACTTTGTTCAAATCTATCTCATCGGTATATTAAAAATTGCATTTTTGTTTCATTTAAAAAATATAATAACATCCTATTAGTAATTATTGTCAAATTTAGTAGTAAAAATACATAAAAAATATTAACTTTATAATGTTAGTGCCAATAAATGGTATACTGATCAAAGATTTAAAAATAATACGTTTCGAAACATTAGTGAATAAAGTAAACTAGCAAAAAAAAACGAAGTGTTCTAAATCAGCGTACGGAATTAAATAATTGTTACAAAGTGCCGTGATATTTACCCTGATATATGCTTTTTAAGTCAAAGCATGCTCTTTCAAATAAAATTATAGACGATAAAGTATTTTAGAATGCTGTTGCTTAATGCTAGCGAACGAGAAAGAGATAACGCCGAATGCTTCGGGCGGTAGTTAGAGAAAAAGAAAAACTCCGAAATGCGACGAACTCTTTAGCGTGTAATTTTGTCCGAGATAGCATGATTCGCATTAAAGGGTACATAGCGATGTTAAAATAAACGTATTTCTCGAAATTTCTTTAATGTCATTTGTCGCATTTTCGGCACGCCGACTTCCTCGCCGAGTGAAAACAACGGTAGCTCCTTTCTCTCGTTGCCTAGCATTATGCAACAATAATTCTGGAACTTTTTATCGTTTAATGTTGTTTGAGAGAGCATACTTCGCATTAAAGGATACATAGCAATGATAAAATAAACGCATTTCTCGAGATTTCTTTAGTGTCATTTGTCGCATTTTCGGGGCGCCGAATTTCTCGCCGAGTAAAAACAACGGTAGCGTTGTCGTGCACGCCGCGCGCCGGCATTTCCGGACTCGGCGATTTAGGTCAAGGCCAATTTAGAAAGTAGGTCAATGTACAGCACGTGATAAAAGTGTCCCGCCGCCCGCGCCCACCGCTCATGTAGGTGTCAAGGCCAAGTGTGTCGCTGGCTTGGCGCGAGAAAGTTTTCCTTATCGTTTATCGCAAGTATCTGAACTATCACCCAAGATATAGAGATGACTCGAAAAGGACTGTTTAGTTTATATTCTGCGCTATTGGAATATCTCGACTTTTTTACTAACACAATTACGTCCTTCCGTTTATTTAACATAATAAAGCGCGCGCATGCCATAAAAATCGGGCGCCAAATGATTTCTGACTTTCATAAAACGCTTCTATCTCGGCAACCGTAAATGATAGAAAAATGATTAAAGAAAGACTTCGTATTTTATACTTTGCCCTATTGAAATTACTCAATTATATTACTCGCAATTATGTACTTTCGTTTAAAGCAATAAAACGCGAGCTGGCCAAAAAAATCGCGTGGCTCCGCCGCATTCATAATTTTCATTAAACGTTTATATCTCGGCAATCGTAAAAGACAGAAAGATGATTCAAAAATAACTTTTTAGATCGTGCTCTACTCTATTAGAATTGCTCACTTTTATTATTGGCAATTATTTACTTTCGTTAATTAAGACGAGAAAGCGCGCAGCTTAAGGATTCGGGCGCCAAGCGATTTTTTATTTTCATTAAACGCTTGTATCTCGACAATCGCAAAGGTACGAAGAGGCAATGTGGGGTGGCAACACCCTCGTTCGGAATATCTAAGACGACCTTCTTGCCTCAGATGCTTTGCTAATATATCAGGAGTAATTTTCCGAGATTTTGGACGGTGTGAAACCTGAGTTTCGCTTATCTTATTATCCAAGTTTATTCTTCTTTAACTTTTATTATCTTCTAGCGTCTCTCTATACGGATGCATAATTAAATTCTTGCTATTTTCTAATTATAATCTAATTATAAGTCATTTTAAAATTATAGTATTCTATTAATCTATTATTAATATTGTTATTAATTATGTTTTTCTGAATAATTCATGCTAACGCAAAAAATGCGGCACAAAAATCAAATGTAAATCTAACCAACCTTTTAATAAAACTTTGAACACAATAACGAACCTTAAATCTTTGCACAGTTGTGGATATAAAGGTTGGAAAGAAGAAAAACTCGCGTTGATTTATTTGAAAAATATTTAATAATAAACATTAACGATATACAGAAAAAGTGCGCCATAAAAAATCGCTATGAGATTAATAAGAACCTAACAACTGCAGGTCCAGACTTTTACAAAATATCATCAAATCAGACAATGATAAAGGTGTCACGTGTCACACCTTATATTCCTATCAATATTTCGCAAATAAAGTTCATCGACCATATACCATAAAAATACCTTTTTAAAAAAGTTAAGAAAAAGGCGCCAAAAGAGTTCGCGCCCTATTGTCCGTAGCTATTGCGCGATTGAAACATTATTGTTTTAATCTATTTTTGCTATAAAAGTAGTGATATCAGACATCGTGCCAAGTGAGCGTGAATTTATACATATAAAATTTAATCCTTTCTCACATAAATATATAATTTAATTCTTCTATCGTACTTAATAGAATAATAAAATATTTAATGTAAAAGAACTTGTTAATGAGCACGAAAAATTATGTTTACCATAATATTTAATTTTTTAAAATTATATTATGCCTTTTAAAATAACAGAATACTTTATCCAAAAAAAATTGGCGTCCGACTCGGAATATTGTCTTATTATCATCCAGCCCTTAGCGGCGATTGTTTAATCTTGTCATATATGTGCTCGACTCTTTTGTCGTTCATGCCGCTTATCTCATTGTGATACACATTCAAGTTTAGATTTTTTACATGATCGTCCTTCTTCTGCAGGTAGTATTGCTGACCGAACGTTCCTGAGTAGTAACATCTATATAAGTTGATTGTCGTGCAAAATTATCTTTATTTTGTCGTTAATAAACATGTCGTACCTTCGGAATCGTCTTCGTCGGTACAGCTACTTATGTCGAATTTACCCTTCTCAGACTTAGCCGTGTATCGCACTTGAGCCATCTCGTTCTTGACAGCCATTCTACGACGACGATACATCCATGCAGTTAACAAAGCGCCAATTATAACAATAATCGCAAATACGCCTGCGAGAATATCTTTTATATCTTTCTCTTGAATATTACGGGAGAACAGTTGTTCGTCGCAATTCTCACCTACAGAATAATTTCTCAGTCACATTAAGTCACTGTACGATTCCGAAAAAACCTCAATTCTTCATGCAGAATTATTATTATTATTTTTTAAATGTACTCTAAGTACCTGTATACCCTTGCCTGCAAATACAACCCTCGACTGAATGGCATCTGAAGAATTCGTTTTTACATTCGCAAATCTCCAAACAATGGTGACCATAGTACCCCTCGGGACAAACTGCAATCAACAAGCGTTAATGCATTTAAATATAATTTATCAATATATAACATATAGTTTGGTACATCATTCCTTTCTGATAGTAACAGTCTACAGCTTTCGGTAGCTAAACCTACTTTCGGTACACATGGTCCCGGTCCATCCCGGCGGACATTGACAATGGCCATCCTTAAGCCTGCATTTACCGTTGTTCTGACACTTGCAATGCTGTGTACAATTAACGCCGTAAGTGCCCTCCGTGCAGGGTGTTTGACAGTACTCGCCTTGCCAGCCAGGTCGACATTGGCATACACCTTATTAGAAAATAATACACCTCGGTATAATAAAAGGAATTAGAGTAGACGCATTTAGACGAATGTATATCTCAGGAAGATTC
>NW_020216656.1:253494-266020 GCF_003070985.1 Temnothorax curvispinosus | reverse complement strand
TTGTTAAAAATTGGCACCGAAAAAAAACTGGCGGTTTAACCCCGGCCGACCCTAATTTAAAAAATTACAGGTGCTCGTACAGCAGCAGGTGACAATAACAAAAACGTAAATCTTGATGACATTAATAAACCTCCGCTCCCGGGATTTATCCGTAAAGATGGCAATGAAGAAAAGGTAAGCCAAAGTATATTGAATTAACAGTTTGGTTGGATAATGTAGTTAGGCTGCAAATGTTATTTCCGCATTAACATGTGGTTTACATTCGCTTCTCTTCAAAATGCCAACGCATTTTTGCAAAAAAAGAATATTCTGAAACTGCTATCTTTCGCATGCTCTTAACTTCCGGCTGCTTCATGTCAGCCTATGAAAAGAAGTTTATTACATGGTGTTTTAAAGAATTTATTTTGAAAATAACAGGTACACTGTGGCCAGAATATTTGGATTTGTAAGATGACTTATGACAATGCCGTATTTAATGCACGTTCAGACGGGATGTTCGTAAAAAATATGGCTCTCGCTATTTTTGGGGATAAGGAACTGAAAGAATCGAGCGTAACAGGTGCACCATCCAATCGCACCAAGAGTGATCCGAAGCCCTCGCTGAATCCCACAAAGGCACTTGCTGTTCGCGGTAAGTATCCATTTTTATATTGCATTAATAATCAAGTTAATTTAATCGTTCATCTCTACGTGACATCGGCTTAGGGGAGCACTTTTTATTGACTTGTAGTCTTAAAAATTAATGATGCCACGAAACTTTTGTGGAAGCAATAAAAGAAAAGTTGCCAAATGTTCGGAAACAAATTACTTTTTTAATTAATATATTTACACGGGCTTTTTATATTTATTTATATATTTACACGGACGTTTAAAATATTGAATTACTATCCTTTTCTAAAAAGGAGATGTGAAGTTTATTGTTGTCGCTTTTCCGCGATGCCGATTAGTTCTCTTGCTGCGCTTACTTCATTTGCAGCTGTCATTGTATATTTTGACAGTTGTGTATAATAGGGTTAATAGTGAAATGTTAAAGATAAATAGCACGCGCGTAGCGCGCGTATGTAGTGTCTAGTGTATTTAAATAACGTGTAGAAAAGTTATTTTTTTAAACACCACCGAACAACCACTCTCGTGTGATTTCCATAGCGCTATTTTTATGTCGTACTCACGCGATCACGTATTTTTTAGCCTTTTCTTAGGGTGACCTGCATGTAGGTCACACCCCAAATCGTTAATCCAATGTTTTAAAAGGCATACATTTTTCTTAAAAAATTTTAAACATGATTGATGCACTTCGTAAAATTTAGCGTTTACCCCAAGATATATACCCCCCAAAAAATAATTTAATTATACTTTTTGTTACTGTCGGTTGGTGTTCCATATGATATAACCTTCATAGAAGTAAATATATTTTACAGATATATTCAGGTACTTTTTGGAGTCATATCGTCGCTATGATAAGGACAAGATTGAAGAGTTGGTAGGGGATTACCAAACGTTTATAAGACAAAAAATCTCTGACATGAACAGAGTCACCAAACGCGTCGTGAAGACGACAAGTAAGTTAATAAATTTATAATTTTTTGTAGACAGCAATAGGACGAGCTAACCACGACTTACTCCCAAGTCATGATTTAAGCTTATTCTAAAATTGCATAAACGTAGGGTTGTAGGATTAGGAGTAGTGGAGTAGTAGTGGAGTAGTAGTGGAGTAGGAGTAGTAGGATGTTGTACAACGGATCAATCTACAATAGAGTAAAGATACCGTTATAAACTTGATTACAGCAACCTGCAAACAAAGTGCAGTTTTTTGTTCCAAACTTGGAGCAGTACTTTCTTCGATAAAAACAATAAAAACAAAAAACACTACAATAAAAAAAAGAATTTCCAACTTGAGATCTTGAGAGTTGTTTTCACGTGTATTTCGATAAAAAGAATGATGGCGGCGTGGTCACGTGAATAACAGCACTCTGGTTAGTTGGCTCGTATGTTTACATCTGGCGTAGTCGTGAAAGATGAAGTTCAACCATCTTCCACAACACGCTCTACAACCGGAAGTACCGCTTTACAACCACGCCTTACAAAACTCTTACAACTATTTACGACCACGTTTATGCAATTATAGAATAGCCTTTATTTCCAGTAAAAATTTAGTTTAAAAATTTTAAATTTGGAAACAATATAAAAAGTAAGTTAAAGGCTTATGTGTGTTGTAGACAAAAAAGGACCAAAAAATAAGAGCGCACCTCCAGATAACTGTGACAAAAATCGTAGCAACAGCAACAGCAGCAGCAGCAGCAGCAACAGCAGCAGTAGCAGTTCTAGCAGTGACAACAGCGATGACAACAGCGATGACTGATTTGTCATTTTCCCCTTTTTCCCTTTTTTTCCCCTTTTTCTATATTAGTAGAATATATATATTCTACCTATATAGAAATTTAATCGCGGTTATATATATATGATATATCGTATAATAAAGATGATCATTCGAGATATCATTTGATATTGTTATACGATACTATTTGTCCCACGTTACATTTCTTTTTTTTTACCGATAATATATCGTACTCACATTTCTTTACTGCTGTGTACTCGGACTTGCCGCTATCATCGGTTACGCTTCTTTATAAGATTTGTGTTTCATTATTATTTCGCTGAACTAATCGAACTTCGTGAGCGGCTGTCATAGCATATTTTGACAGTTGTGTGTAATATTAAAGCTAAATAGCGCGCGCGAAACGCGCGTCTGTGATGTCTAGTGAAAAAAAAAAAAACGCTTGCTTAGTTATAATACGCTAATCATTGTCTAAAATATTAAAAGAATTATTTTTTTAGCTGAAGCGTTTGCTGAAAAACGATAACAATTTTGCGCGATAACAGTGTCGAAAAGAGCTGTATTATTTTGCTTCAGTTTGACTCGGTTCAGTGACGTTTTAGAGAATACGCGCCCCTTTAATTCGAACGAGCGGAAATATCTTGTTGCTCCTCGAGATACATTGTCAGTGATCAAGCGCAACTTAATTCCGTTAATCGTTAGCACGCTATTTACTGTGCTATACCGCATATATTGACCTTCAGCGTTGATTACTTGATGTCATGATGATTATGTGCTTTACGGAAAATATCAATTGTAAATGCCTACTTGCTTATTAATAGAAACTGTTGACACGTCCATCGCATCACGACGCACGAGTGCTTTAATAAATAATAATGTGAATACGTGGATACCCCATAATGTAAATTGAGCAATAAAGAAGCGATTCTGGTCGGTTTTCTCGCGATCATAAAGTGTCCCAAGGTCGCATTATAACAGCTGCGATTCAATTCTCTTATGTAAGCGAGATTTGACTTTGAAGAATGCAAAATAATTCGAATCTAAATCGCCGTGAGTTTATTTTTAAGTTTAGTAAAAAGTATTACATATAAAAGTTTCGAGTCATGTTATCCTCGCAAATTATCTGTAATTTTTATGCGCTTTTTTACGATGTCTGCAAAAATCGTACTTTTGATCGTACTTTTTCGACTCGGAGTCGGGTCGAGTCAGCAAATCGAATACGCTATAAGTGATTTTCGTATAAAAATTATTAAATGTATTTGACAATTTAACAATTTATTTATCACGATAGAATAAATAGATATTACAAAATCATTAAACAGTAATGCGTATTTATTTAAAAATTATTATAATATTGTTAAAAATTACACTGAAAAAAAAATTTATTACAATTAACGAAATTTGACTTGTTTCAAGTAAATGATTTCGTTCAATAGTACTAAAGAAATATTTATTTGAATCAAGATACAATTTTTCTTTGGAACAAATAAATATTTCCTAGAAAATGTTAGCCGTTTTGTCGGCTAAGAGGGATCGGGCTCCGTTCGCGATATGAAGGATGAAGGAAGGCGTTATATTGAACCACTTTAATAAATTGAGTTGCCTTACACGAGTGTCCTTATTACAAGTTCCACTTCGCGTTTCGTTTATAGATAACTCGCAGGTGACTCGACGCGACAGCTTGATGGTTTCAGACCGACTGCCTGATCGTTCGATTCGGCGGTCTTACATCGGTTTCCAGTTGCTACCTCGGGATCGCCCGCGGTAGCATTAACCTCTATGGTCAGCGCTCGGCGCTGACCTTCGCGTCAGCGATATTGGTCCTCGTGGATGGACCTTGCTCTCTACGTTTCGTCGCTGGGGTCGAGTTTCTTTAACGCTTGGCAACTCGGTTGCCAAGGGCGTTGTGCGCTCACAACACCCTTCCCCCCGCGGAAAAAGAAAAACGTAGTTTTTCGTTTATTTATGCGTCTTCTTTTTCCCTGAGAGGTTACAATCTGATTTTCTTATGTGCTATTTTTACATGATTGTTTTTTTTTTTGTGTTACAAAGTTTTAATGGCCCCTTCTTTTTTTTTTATTACATAAATGATTACGGCTATGATACTTATTACTATTACAATTGTGACCGTGGAGCCTATGGAATATATAATATTTTTATTCGTGAATATGCTGGGTTGGTTATTTTCCATCTCCTTTTGGATTTCTTCTAAACTTAAACTTATTTTCATTAATTCTGTTGGATCTTTGATTATTGGTTCCAGTTTTATTTCTTTATCAGATTCTATTTTATTATTTACTGTTATACTTTTTTCTATGATGCCTGTTATATTAAGCTCTGGTAAATACATTTTTACATATTTATTGTAAACTCGATTTGTTGTCTCTAAATATATATTTGGTGTAGTTAGTTTACAACTGTCGCGCAATGTTATTTTTCCGGTTTTCTCTATTTTTATTTTAATTTCCGGCAATTCGTTACATTGAATTACTATGTCAATTGTCTTTGGGGTGGAAAATAACCATGTCTGAGGCTCGGATACTGCAATCCAGAATGTTACATTTGATATAATGTGACGTTGCTTACGATTTTCTATGTGTGGACGTTTTTACAAAGAGCTGTATTTCGGTCGGTGCATTCGCCGTTATAAAATAGACAGGGAGGTTCTGAGCGCAGGTGAACTTAGTATTTTCTTGTGTACATTTATTTAAATCGTTTTCCTTTAATATTACATAGTTGTGGTTTTCTCGATTTATCCCTAATAGGGTGTGAGAGGGTTCTAGGAAGGTGAAAACGTTGTGGCTATTGTGTACTGGTACAGGTGTGATCTTTATTATTTCATACATTGGATACGCTATTAATGGGAACGCTAGGATAGTGTATATGTTCGAATTATCATAATACGCGTTTACATCTAGATATTTTTGGATAGAGTTCCAGTTTTCGGCTTGTATTTTAAATGGGAAGTTTAATCTTCTATCTATATGTGAGGTCGCTTCTCTTAGTTCTACGATTATTTTTTCGGTTGGGAGTACACGCGTTAATAAAATATTGTGTTTTGCGTGAGTCAGGTAATCTGTAATGTCATTTATGTCTGTCGTGAGGTCATTTAAAATAGCAGTTAATACTAGTAGTTGTTCGTCTATTCCCTCTCGGTATATGAGCTGTTCCTCTAGTTTTCTCGTAACGTTAGCCATTAAATTTTCATTATATGACCGGGCGGAGGGAGGTCTCCCTCGTGCGGCGGAATAATTCTTAGGTAAGTACTGTTAACTTTCGTCTCTCTCTCTTTTTTTTTTTTTTTTTTTGCTTATCCTGCTTTTGCTTTGCCGTGTGTGCTTTATTCTTCGACTAGCGCTTTCAATCGGTTCGCGTGAACACGTAGCATCTTTCGCTTGATTTTAATTGTGTAGTTTACGTCGTTATGCTTTTCTAAGATAACATATGGTCCTACCCATTGCGAGTCGAGCTTCTTTGAGCGTCCTCGTCGTATTGTTTCATCGTACAGTAGCACTTTATCGCCTACTTTAAAAGTTGCTTTATTGATCTTTTTATCGAACTGTAATTTCGATTTTGCTTTTTCATCTTTCGTATTTTCCCTCGCGACTTGATTCGTTGCGCGGATCCGTTCGCGTAGTTCTTTTGCGTAATCGTCATACGAATATGTTAGTTTCGGCGGTTTTGTTAGGGCCGTTGGTAGGTCAGGTCGGTGCCCGTAAACTAATTCGAATGGCGTGAAACCGGTAGTAGAGTGTGGCGTAGTGTTATACGTAAACATCGCGTAAGGGAGCCATTCGTCCCAATCAGTTTGATCTTCGTTAATATAATGCCTCAAGTATTCGGCTAGAGTACGGTGCGATCTTTCCAATGCCCCGTTACTCTCAGGGTGATACGCCGTTGTTTGTATCTTCTCAATTTTCAATAGTTTGCACGTGTTCTTGAATATTTCGCTTGTAAAGTTCGTGCCCTGATCTGTGAGAATCTTTTCTGGAATTCCGTGTTCTAACACGATTTTTGTTACGAATACTTTGGCGATGGTCCTGGCTTCTTGATTTTCGATCGGTATCGCCTTACTAAATTTCGTTAAATTATCCTGAAACGTCAGAATATATTTGTTTCCTTGATTTGTGACCGTAAGCGGACCGACGATGTCGAGGGCGCATTTTTCAAACGGTCGTTCCGGCGTGTCTGTGATTACCATTGGCATCTTCGTTTTTCTACTTAGCTTGTTTTTTTGGCAGTGTTCGCATCTGCCTATGTAATTTTCGACATCCCTCGTTATACCTTTCCAATCGTGTTGTAGTCGGATTCGGTCTAACGTTCGTACGACTCCTTGGTGCCCTCCGATAGGTGAGTCGTGATACTCATATAATATCTGTTTCTTTTCCTCCTCCGAGTATTCTCGAGGTGTATCTTCTTCTTCTTGCTGTGTCACATGCACAGCTGACGCTTCTGTTATCGGGTTTCTACTCAATGCGTCGGCGTTCAGATTACTCTTGCCGGACTTGTGTATGATTTCATAATCGTACTCTTCTAATTTAAGCCTCCATCTAATTAGTCTTGAACCGGGGTCGGTGACATTGAACAGCCAGATCAATGGCTTATGATCAGTTATTATTTTGAATCTGACGCCATAAAGATAGGGTCGAAAATGCTTGACTGCCCATACGCTAGCAGTTCTTTTTCCGTTGTGTTGTAATTCTGTTCCGCTTTACATAGTACTCGGCTGGCGTACGCTATCGGTCGGTCTTCGCCGACTGTTCCCTGTGATAGGACGGCTCCGATTGCGAAATCGGACGCGTCGGTCGTCACTATAAATTCTTTATTAAAGTCGGGATAATTCAACACTGGCGCGGTTGTTAATTTATTCTTTAATAATTCAAACGCGTTCTGTTGCTCTACTGACCAAGTGAACTTTTCTCCTTTTCTGGTGAGCTTGGTCAATGGCTTAGCTATCTTCGAAAAATTTTTTATGAATTTTCGATAGTACCCGGCTAGGCCTATAAATGACTGTATATCTTTCACTCTTTTAGGGGTCGGAAATTCTTTGACGGCTATTAATTTCGACGGATCCGGCGAGATCCCTTTTTCAGAAATCACGTGACCCAGATATACGACTTCTTTGCGTAGAAATGCACATTTGCTCGGTTTCAACTTCAAGTTGTATTTTCGAAGTCGAATTAGCACCGCGATTATTCGTTTGATATGTTCCATTAGTGTCGCTCCGTATATGACGATGTCGTCGATATAGGCGAAACATCTCAGCCCTAGTAGTCCGGCCAGCACCGCGTACATTAGTCGCTGGAATGCTGCCGGTGCGTTTTTCAAACCGAATGGCATGCGATTGAATTCGAAGTGCCCATCCGGGGTGGAGAAAGCTGTTTTACTTTTATGTTTTTTGTGCATAGGAATTTGGTGATACCCCGAGGCTAAATCTAGCACGGTGAAATATTTCGCGTTACCTAACTGGTCTAGTATATCGGTTATGTTCGGCATGGGGAATGATTCTCCCAAGGTGAGATCGTTTAGTTTTCGAAAGTCGATAACCACGCGAAATTGCACTTTTCCGGATGCGTCCGGTTTTTTAAGAACGACTATTATCGGCGCGTTCCAATTACTCGTGCTTGGGCTGATTATGCCATCCTCGAGCATCTTTTCTATTTGTTTTTTCACCTCGGCCTTATGCTTCTCGGGTAACCGATATGGTTTCACATTCACGGGCGCGCTACCTGGCCGGATATTTATCTCGTGCTCTATTGCGGTAGTCGCGCTTAAATGGTCGCCGTCTATATAGAACACATCAAGGTAATCATCGCAGATTTGTTCTACGGCTGCTCGCTCTTCGGCGTTCAAGTGATCGAGCTGTACTTGCTCGCGTACTTTCTTTTGTCGTTCGGCGATGGTCTCGCGCTCGTCGCTCGAGCGTAACGAGAGAACGTCCGCGGTGTCGGGCGGCGGCAAGTCTTCTAGGGTTACATACGGAGTGATTATCTCCACCGGCTTGTCCGTCACATTCAACACGCTAATCGGACACTTAAATTCGACGGGCTGCACTAGGCAATGCCCGATAAAAACTCCTGGAGCGGGTTCGCCGCTTCTCACTATGCCGACACGATTATGATCAGTGACGGCTTCCACGATTGTTTCACTGTGTGGCGGAAGTCTTACCTTGCGGAAAGGTCGTAGCTTAAAAGAAGTCGAGCCGATTTTTAATCGTTTTTTCGAGTTTGAGATATCCGCTTTGTGCTTGGTGAGGAAATCGTTTCCTAAGATGCCTTGATATTCGATTGGAAAGTCATCTTTCACCACATACATCGTATGGCGAATCTTTTTATCTCTGAGGTTCACAGTGGCGTTTATTTTCCCAATCGTATGAATTTGGTGTCCGGTTACGCCTACTAACGCTAACCGTTCTTCCTTCACCATTGTTTTTCCTTTTAAATTTCCTACTTTTATTAACGTGAGGGTTGCGCCTGAGTCTAGTAACAGGTCCATTTCCCCCTTCTCTGCCTCCTGCACGGGCAGTGTCACTAAGTCTAGCGGTCCTTCCTCATGCTTCTTACTTATCTGTGCAACTCGATAAGTCTCGGCGGCGCGCGCTTTGCTTCTCTTGGGCTTCTCATCCTCCTCGCTGCTGCTGCGGGAGGATGCCTCTTCGCTAGATTCCTGCGTCTTTGTCCTTCTGACAGTACTCACGGGCGTTTTCTTAACTGCTTCCGTTTTCGTTAGGCGCGGTCGCTCGGCTTTCGGTCGTCCGTTTAACGACCAGCACTCGTCGCGCTTGTGCCCTGCCTTCTTGCAATACGAGCACTCTATCGTGTTAATGCTAGACTTCTCGGCTTTCGGCAATGCATATCTGTTTGCGTGACGGCTCGTACGGCAATCTCGCGCGTAATGACCGTTTTTTCCGCACTTGTGGCATTCCACCGTTTTTCCTGCGGTTCGCGCATTTATCGCGGGATATTTATTCTTTGCCGTTGCCGGTGCGTTCCGCGGGGAGGGGCCTTTAACTCTCTCCTCCGCGCTGGCGCCTGTTATCGCTTCTTGCAGGCTCTGGTATCGCTGCGCTCTCACTAACAATTTTATGTCATCATGTAAGCCAATTTGGAAATTATGCAGCGCTTGAATTTTGATATTATCTAGTATGGCCTTTTGCTGTTCTTGCGTATGATCTTTGCCCTCTTCCATTGCTTCGTAAAGCTCGCGGGCTAATTTCTCGACGCGCCTACCGAAGTCTTGCGCGCTCTCGCCTGGCTTTTGCGTTAACGAATTAAATTCGAGCTGCAGGTGCGTCATGCAGCGTTTCCCTAGATATTCTGACTCGAGCTCGCGCTTCAATTGGTCAAAATCGCGTATGTCGCGTGTATCGAAGTCCGTCATTGCCTTCCCTTTAAATTTCGTGCACAGAATAGCCTCGAGTAGCATCGACTCGTCGGTCGGCTGGACATTCTTCATTGCATACGTGCTCGCGTTTACGAATTCACGGACACGTTCGCGCGACTCGCCGTTAATCTCGGGTATCATTGCTCGTGCCTCTTTAAGGCTGAGGTACCCGTTAACTAGACCCGGTTGATTCCGGACGTCGCTATGCGTTCGTCCATATGTGACATCTAAAGGGCCCTGACTACGTACGCGGCGGTCTCGCGTGTCGGGATCAAGTGATAGCCGCTCCTGTCGACTATAAGATTCGCGCGTGGCGGATTCCATCCTGCCTACGCGGCCCTGTAACTCGCGAAAAGCGCGAAGAAGTTCGGCCGATCGGTCGAATTCCGCAGCCTCGACGCGGTCCATGCGTTCTTGCATGTCGCGCATTAAATTTATTAAATCGGTTATCACTGCGTCCGGAGCTCTCAGTTCTCGTTGCGTCGGCTCCGGGACTCGATTTTGCTCGTGTGTCGCCGGTCGCCTGACGAGTGGCCTATTTTGCGCCATTTCGGCGTCGCCTTGTTCGGTCACCCTGGCTGGGTCCGTATTTTCCTCGCGGTTCTCTCGGGTAGGAGTCGCGTTTCCTGTATGACTCATCCCGGCCTCCGCGGAATTCTCGTCGGGAACAAATATACTGCTGTCGTACGACGTGAGAGAAAATTCGCCTCGTTGTGACGCGCGGCTTGGCGCGTTGTCGGAGACGTCTGTGAGTGAGTCTGTCTGGTCGCTATCGCGATTTGCGTGTTCGCCTACTACACTCGCGTCTACCTCGTCGAACGGAAATTCGCGTTCTACAACGACGTTCAGAGATAGCACGGGCGCTTCTCCTTCGGCAAAACGTGACTCTAAATTCAAGCGGACTTGGTCTAGTCCGTCGGCGGGCCGGTCTGACCCTTCGCTTTCGGCGGGCCGGTTTAACCCTTCGCTTTCGGCGGGCCGGTTTAACCCTTCGCCTGCGGATCGCGTAGCGCGCACGGGATTCTCGAGGTTACGCGCGGCGCGTTGCGCGGACTTGCTATGTATAAATGATGCTTGCGGGACGGGCGGCTGTCGGTTCGGGTCGTCCGACATTTACTTAACGCTCGCGGTTACATAAATTTTCGCACTTACAATATCGCCGCTAATCGCATGTTGCTGCTTGGCTGCTTCGCCTTGCTCCGCCTGATCAGTCCGTCGGGCCGCTTCGCTGCTTGGCTGCGTCCCTGCGTGATCGCTGCGTCCCTGCCGCGCTGCTACGCTGCGTCGCTGTGTCTCTGCGTCGCTCGGAGTCGGTGATTCCGTGCGGTAGGTCGTGGCCGTCTCAGGTGTCACTTCTGCACTCGCGGCTGCTACCGTCTTTTCGCTCGGGTCTCGGCTGGCTTTTCCTCTCCGGGATATGTTGCCACCGATGGTTAATCGAACTCGTTCTTGTTTCAGATGCGTGGTTCTTCGGCAGTCCGGTCCTTCCTGGCGAATCGATGGAGAAGATCCCACCGCTGCCACCAATTTGTTAGCCGTTTTGTCGGCTAAGAGGGATCGGGCTCCGTTCGCGATATGAAGGATGAAGGAAGGCGTTATATTGAACCACTTTAATAAATTGAGTTGCCTTACACGAGTGTCCTTATTACAAGTTCCACTTCGCGTTTCGTTTATAGATAACTCACAGGTGACTCGACGCGACAGCTTGATGGTTTCAGACCGACTGCCTGATCGTTCGATTCGGCGGTCTTACATCGGTTTCCAGTTGCTACCTCGGGATCGCCCGCGGTAGCATTAACCTCTATGGTCAGCGCTCGGCGCTGACCTTCGCGTCAGCGATATTGGTCCTCGTGGATGGACCTTGCTCTCTACGTTTCGTCGCTGGGGTCGAGTTTCTTTAACGCTTGGCAACTCGGTTGCCAAGGGCGTTGTGCGCTCACAACAAAAATGAAAAATCGTAAACTGAAATGCAATGAATTGTTACTTACTTATAGTAAATATTTCGTTGATTCAAGAAAATCAGATCTTGCTTCAAGATCTGCATTTCTTAAATCAAATAAATATTAACGTAAAGAAAATAAATATTTACTTGAGAATACAAAACCATTTCGATGTATGAATTACAATTCAGTGAATTGTTACTTACTTACAGTAAATATTTCGTTGGTTCAAGACAATCAGATCTTGCCTCAAGATCTGCATTTCTTAAATCAAATAAATATTAACCAAAAGAAAATAAATATTTATTTGAGAATATAAAATTATTTCGATTTAATTTTCAAATAGTTTTTATTTTTTTTAAATATTTTTATAGTGTAATCTGTATTTATTGTTTCGTATATATATTCTATTTTAATTACAATTAATTAAAATTACGCATTTATTTAAGAACGCATCGACGGGATTTGAACCTAAGATGTTCGGGGTCGCAACCTAATACGCTAACGCTGAGCTAATCGTACGCTTGTGGTATCTATCATTATAACAATATATATATTTCTACTCTTTATCAGAAGTTTCTTTATTTCAAGTAAATTTTTACTGCCGCCAGGCTTTACACAAATAAGGAGTGTAAGTCGTGTGTAAAGATGAAAATTTCAAGGTTTCAAAAAACCAAATCTTTGATTTGAGCAAATATTTTCTTAGAAAAAGTAAATATTTGTTAAACATATTTATCGATATTAAAGTAATTTTTGGTTTGAAGTAAATATTTTTTGATACCAAGTTAATGATTTCTGTCATTTAAGTAAATATTTGTTAGACATATTTATCGATATTAAAGTAATGTATTTTCTGGTTTGAAGTAAA
>NW_020216656.1:198467-253484 GCF_003070985.1 Temnothorax curvispinosus | reverse complement strand
TCTGTCATTTAAGTAAATATTTGTTAAACATATTTATCGATATTAAAGTAATGTATTTTCTGGTTTGAAGTAAATATTTTCTGATACCAAGCTAATGATTTCTGTCATTTAAGTAAATATTTGTTAAACATATTTATCGATATTAAAATAATGTATTTTCTGGTTTGAAGTAAATATTTTCTGATACTAAGCTAATGATTTCTGTCATTTAAGTAAATATTTGTTAGACATATTTATCAATACTAAGTAATTTATTTACTGGATAAAAGTGAATATTTTCTAATTCCAAAGTAATGATATTTTTGATTCAAGTACATAATTATTTACCAATTATAAAGAAATACATTCTTTGTTTTCAAACACCAACGCTTTGATTCAAGTTAACATTCTCTCAGATCAAGTAAATTATTTTGTAGTTGAATTTTTCAAAAACCAAAGTTTTCATTTTATTTATTCAAAATAATATTTATTTTTATCAAGTAAATATATATGCCTAAAATATTTAATTATGTACAGATATGAATTGCTTGAGTCAAAGAAATATTTATTAAAACAAAATATATATTTCGTTATTGAAAGTGATTATTTGTTTGCTTTTAGTATCCCAGTATTACTAAATTGGTTTTCTTGAATTAAATAAATATTTTTTTATTCAAGTAATTTTAAAACTTAAATTAAACAAATATTTATTTGAAATTGGCTACTACTTTTAAGTAAATGCATTTATTACATGCAAGAAAATTATTTCACAGTTTTAAGAAAATATTATTTGATTTAAAATAACGATTTCTTTATGTGAGTAAATATTTATTAAGGACATTAATTACTTTTACGCAAATAAATATTTTCTTAAAAGTAAAAAAATTTGCTAGATTTTAATAAATAATTATTTAATTCAAGTAAATATATTTCAAGTTAATATATTTACTTAAATCAAATAAATTTTTTTTTCAGTGTATAAGTATTAATTTTAATATACTTATTTGATGTAAAAACTGTTTATAATTAGAAAGTAATTATTTTTTAATTTTTAAAATATCGATGATTTTGTTTATTTCTATAACGTATTTTTTACTTGGTTTCACGTTTATAACGTTTGTTTACAACGATTGAAAACATTCTCGTCCTAAAGTAACTGCATCGGAAAAATCAAATGTAAACTGATACAAACTAGAGTGAGGTTTTCACAAAACAAAAATGCATACCGATAGGTGCAGATAAAAAAATTATTTGCAAATATGGATAAATCGTCGAATGACTATTTTTTGACCCGAGAATCCATATAGCGACCGATTGAAGGCAGTCTCATCTATAAAAGTGGCTACATTTGAAAAATCCAATGTAAACTAATACTTAATTAACTCGTATTTACTGATACAAACTAGAGTGAGGTTTTCACAAAGCACAAATGCATACCGATAAGTGCAGATAAAAAATTGTTTGTAAATACGGATAAATCGTCGAATGACTAATTTTCGACCCGAGAATCCATATAGCGACCGATTGAAGGCAATTTCATCTAGAAAAGTGACTGCATTGGAAAAATCCGATGTAAACAAACACTTATTTAACCGTATTTACTGATAAGAATCGAAGCCTTGTATTGAGGTCGAACTTTTCACAATACGAATATGTGCATATAAAAAGTACTTTGCAGATACGGATTCACGCTTTTTGAACCAAAGATACTTTTTAAATATGACAGTCCATATACAGAATGATTGCTGCCGAAATCTGATTAAAACATATACGTTCCTCTATAATCTCTATATATTGATCGTGTTGTAAGTCCTGATAAAATCCTAGCTTGTAAGTGCAAGTTTATTCCGATTGAGTTCAATAAAAAATTTAAATTTTAAGGTATGTGCAATTGCTGATTAAAAACAATCAAGTCATTAAAATTATTTGCAATTGCAGATAAAAGACGACCAAAGTTTGAAGAATATCTGCAATCTTAGATTGACCTGCGTCGAGTCTCTTTGGAGTTCTATCTGTTTGTATGAGTTGTGATAGATACTTATAAAATTTGATTAAATCAACAAATTCCAAAAATCATCAATTCTATCAGAAGTTATGAGAGATTCCAAGGACAAAAACACATTATTTTCAGATAGAATATATTTTTTTTATCAGTTTCTATCGGTTCTTTGCAACAGGGAGGTCAACATCATATAACCTCCTCAATGCCCAATACAACTTTTTGTTTGAACATATTTTTTATTCAACCCAACTCTGTAAAAATGAGAAGGATGATAAATTAAAATAGGACACCCTGTGTACATATGTATGTATGTGTGTGTGTGTGTATGTATATGTGTGTATGTATGTATATATACGTGTATATACGTGTGTATATATATGTGTATGTATATGTGCTTATATGCGTGCGTACACATGTACGTATATACGTACGTGCCTGTGTGTAAAAAGAATGTGTATTATATTATTATATAGGTCATCGGTGAGGTTCGACCTTTTATAGATATTTACTTTATCTCTATCTAAGATATTTTAACTTATATTATTTTTATTTTTACAATTTTAAATTAACTATAGAAACTATTTTTTAATGTAATATTTTATTCGCAAGTTATAATATATGATGGAAATATTTTCATTGTTAGTGATTCATGATTAGAATCTTTTTATAATAAAAAATATGTATAATTCTGCAAACAATCAAAATTTTGTCATTTAACTAATTTTTTCGTGAAACTAATAATTATATTTTTTTAATTACAGGTTTACAATGGCTGTCTAGTAGCCACTTAAAAAGATTGAAGTCTACTTCTACTAAATACTTCTTGTTTGATATTGTGTTCATTTTTACTGTGTTTATTTATTAGTTTATAAGTTTATTGTGTTTATTATATTTATTGTGTTTTGTATTTATTGTATTTTCCGTAGTTATTGTTTCTCTCTCTCTAATATTATGTTTAATCTTTTATATATTATTGTACTTAATTTTATGACAATAATATTGTAATAATATTTTAATATTGTATTATATTATAATATTGTAATTTTATATGTATGTATGGTAACTTAATAAAATAACTGTACTATTGCTGCTGCTGCTGCTGTTGTTGATGATAATGATGATGATGATGATGATGATGATGAAAATGATATGATGATGATAATGATTATGATTATGATGATGATGATGATGATGATGATGATGATAATAATGATTTAAACTTATATTTAAACTTAACATAAATATATTATATTACATAATAACAATATATCATATATTTTTACAATATATTATTAAAATTTGAAGAAAATAAGTTTTAACTGTATTTTAATAACTAATAATTGTAAATTATATATATTTTTTAATTATGATTTAAACTTTCATTTAAACTTAACATATATCATATTAAATAATAATAATATATCGTATATTTACAATTATTATTAAAATTTAAAGGTATTATTAAAATTTAAAGAAAATCAGCTTTAAAATTGTATTTTAATAACTAAGTTATATTTATTTTATAACTATTATTGTATATCTATATTTTTGCAAAATGCCAAGACGTAAAGTAGAACGAACCTCGGAAGAACAAGAAGAATTTCAACGACGACGTCGTAAAAAAAAATGCTGAGTATCAATCTCGTCAACGTTGTAAAATTACAAAAGTAGCAAATAATATATCAAACTCAAATAATGATACAAATTATACTGTTAGTATCGCTGGTACAATACAAGACAATCGTATAATAGAATTAAATCATGAAATTGAAGAAAATTCTTCAGATGTAACATTAGCACACCAACAAGTTTTCAACATTTCTGGCACAATACATGATAATCGAGTTATAGAATTGAATGAAGAAATAATTAGGGAAAGTTCTGTAAATATTATACCAATACGTCAGCAACGTCATGTAGAATATCAATCCCATTATCGGTCTCAAAAAAGACAACTACATCGTTTAGATATTAATCGAATGCTAATTAATGATATAAATGAATATTATATTGGTTCTATGGATGTGTCTTGTGTTCATTGTAGAGCAAAACATTTTGCAGCTGAAAAATTATCTAATAAAGGAAATTCATTTCACGATTGTTGTAATCACGGTGCGGTGTATTTAGAACCATTGCCTCAATTTCCACAATTTCTTCGTAGTTTATTTAATGGTAGTCATGCAAAATCAAATAATTTTTTCAAACATATCCGTAACTACAACAGTTCATTTTCATTCGCATCATTTAACGCTAATTTGGTTAATTTTGAAAATAGAAGACCTGGTCCATATTGCTTCAAAATACATGGGCAGATTTATTATCAAATTAATACAGCATTGTATGCAGCTCAAAATGAAAACCCCACTTTCGGCCAGCTTTTTATTGTAGATTCTAATGAAGCAATAAATTATTGTCTTAATGAGAATTCAGATTTAGATTTTGAAATTATACAAAATCTTGAACATATAATGCAGGAATTAAATATATTTGCTCAATCTTATCAAATGATGGGTGAAGAATTAGAAAATCAACGACGATTAGAAATAGAATCTGGAGAATTATTGCCAGAATTACAATTATTATTTACATTAAGACCAGGTATGGATCGACGCCGATATAATGCTCAAAGAACTAATGAAGTTGCTGCTGTTTTTCGTACAACTGCTGATGGAGAAATTCCAGAATCATATGTAACAATACGTAATAGAAATGACAGAACTTTAAAAAACGTTAGTACTATGGATCCAAATTTTGAACCATGGATATATCCATTATTTTATCCATATGGTACTCAAGGATGGCATTGTAATTTAACAAAATTAAATTGTAATAAACGAATAACTAGAACCCAGTACATTAAATATCGCATGGCTATTCGTGATGAATTTAATGTTTCTTTATCAGGGCGTCGTCTATTTCAACAGTGGCTTGTAGACAGTTATGTAAAAATTGAAAAGGATAGAATAAATTATTGTAGAGATCATCAAAAAGAATTACGTACTGAAACATATCAAGGTTTAAAAAATTATTTACAAACTACAGCAAATAATTTAAATGGACGTATTGGAAAGATGATTATACTTCCATCTACATTTATTGGATCACCACGTAATATGTTACAAAATTATCAAGATTTAATGGCAATAGTTAGTAAATTTGGTAAACCAGATCTTTTCATTACAATGACTTGCAATCCAAAATGGTGTGAAATTGAAGAAAATCTTTTATATAGGCCTTATATAATTATATGTGTATATTTTATTTTCAAACCACCCCAATTGATTTAATTTACTCTGATTTCAGTGTTAATTATGTTGCGTATTTTAATTAATTTAATAATTACTCTGATATCAGTATTATGTTGCATATATTTTATTTGTAAAAACACTCAAATGGTGTTAATACAAATAAAAAGACGCAACATATAACACCGAAATCAAAGTAAACTTTTCAGTGTTATTGTGGGTGTTGACACCCAAATGGTTCAGTGTTATTGTGGGTGTTGACGCTATTTGAGTATCCGAAATTACGCTATTATTTTTTAGTGTTTTTTCGGTGTCATTTTTGGTGTTTTTCTTGGCGTTAACGCTCAAATGATGTGAACGCCATTTGGGTATCCGAAATTACGCTATTATTTTTTGGTGTTTTTTCGGTGTCATTTTTGGTATTTTTTTGGCATTAACGCTCAAATGTGTGAACGCCATTTGGGTATCCGAAATTACTCTATTATTTTTTGGTGTTTTTTTTTTTATGTTTTTTTAGGTGTTATTTAGGGTGTTTTTTTCGTAAGGGATGCCGTACGGCTATTGGTCAAATTTTTGTTATACTTTTTGCTTCCTAAAATTCGTGTCGCTTTTTCTTGTCGCAAAATCGAACTTACTACCGTGCCAAAAGAAGGAGCCGTCTTGCCAATGCCGTACGCCTATTGGTCGAATTTTTGTTACACTTTTTGTGTCGCAAAATTCGTGATTTCGTATCGCGAGTCGAACTCACTACCGTGCCTAAAGAAGTTTCCCTTCAAAAATTTTAAATCTCCTCTCGCCAATTCCTATCTTCCGCGTGCGCAATTTTTAACCTTTTCAGAAGGCTTCTATTCTCTTCCAACTTCCCCGTTTGCTTGAGGCCAGTATGGCGCCGTATGCGCGATACTTAATCCCATTAACATTTGATCATTCTCTAAATTGCTCGTTTGCAAATTGCGGTCTGTTATCGTAGACTAAAGTATTTGGAAGTTTATACCTCGCGAATATTTCAAACAAGGACTCTATCACTTTATCTGTGGTTGTACCTCTCCTTTTATTTGTACCTCGAAATACCTACTGTAATAATCCGTTACAACTAAGATATTTTCTTCTGTCGGCATCAAACCCATTTAATCCACCGCAATTAATTTCCAAGTGGGCAGCTCATTTCGCTTTAACGGTGGTCGCGGTAGTATTTTGTACAAGCTGGCATCCCTTACACACTTATACTGTTTCCTCTGCGTCTCTATATCTATCCCGTTCCATCAGACTTTACTTCTTAACCTATTCTTCATTGCCATTATTCCTGGATGGCCCTCATGTGCTATTTTAAGTGTTACTCGGTTCAACAATTCTGGAATAACTATCCGCGTTTCCCTTAATGTTATTGCTAACATAATTTGTTTCTCATTATCCTAAACCTAGATTTTTCTAGCTTACTCCAATTTTCCGTTTTTATCGCTTTTCTTATATCTCCTAAAATCCGATCTTTCTCTAATTCATAATCTATCTCTTCTAGCGTTATTGCCTTTGGCACGGTTTCTGACGTCACTCAATATCACGGTTGTATATACAGGTTGGATAACTCTGGTGGTGGGGGAAGGGTCCGCTAACGTTTCTGTTTTGTGTTTCTCTTTATAACCGTGTGGTTCGCAGCGATCGGGGAGTCTTTTTTGAAATTTGGCGCGTTACCGTGATACCGTGATCTATTTATGTTATGTGTAACCGTAATTACTGAAATTCTTGTGGGTGAAGAGATAAAAATGGGGAAAACCTGTGCTGTACCCAAATCTAATGTGCTGCACAAGATAATAAAACGATCAATGTTTAAAGTGCCGTCGAACAAAATCGAGAGAAAGAAATGGGCAGTGGCGTTACCTGAAATCAATAATTTGAAAGCGTCTCATTTCATATGTGAAAAACATTTTGACGATGCGTTTATAATTCGCAAGTACGAAAAATACGATGTTAATAGAAAACTTATTGCTGAGGTAAATATACTAAAATAATTTGTTCTTCAAATGCAATATTATCGTTGTTGTAATATCATTGAGATAATATCGGTACGATAATATTATACAAATAGATGTAACGCGTTTCTAAATATTCTAAATTAAATTAACATATTTTTGCTTTTTTATAGAGAAAGCTTTAATTGTTTTCATAAAAAAAAATTTTGTTTGCAGCAGTATTTGGTATTGCTTTTCGATCCAGTCGAGGTTGTTGATACGTATATTGGAAAAGAGTTTGCACATTGCTTTTGCTAAAAAATTCGTGCCACAAAAAAAAGTCAAAATTGGCAAATAAGTGATATTTGTTTTAAATTACATTAATTAATGATAAAAAAGTCTTTACTTTTAAATTAATAACTTTCTATGTATTATTTATTTAATAAAATCAACCTTTCTTCATCCTATATCTGGCCACAAAAAGTAATAATTATTTTCATTTTTTAATAATAATAATAATAATAATAGAGAAGCGCGGGCGACATGGCGTTACCTCGTCTCCCCTTCGTCTTTCCTGACGTTATTTCGTGAAAAGAAGGTATTCCGAGTTCATTTCGCTGCTGAGGAAGGAGGGTCAACGCGTATAAAAGATGCACGCAACCGTATCGTCGGTTTATTTCGATTCAATCAAGCTTACAGCAGGACGCTCCGCTCTCTCAAGGTGCAGCACCGGAGGATTCGGTTTGAGCCAAGCAGAATCAGCTTGAAGATGGACTTCCGGTTCTGGCGTGTAGATAGCAACAGGTGTGCATGTGGCAGAAAATAATATCAAGGTGGAAAAAAGGATTGGAGAAGGCTAGAGAGGTCAAAAGCGGCGGAACAGGGAGGCGAGAAGGCGCGAGAAGGCGGAGGCAAAAGGGTTAAGAACGGGAGGAGGCAGCTAAGAGGAAAAGGGTAAGGAAAGTGACGAGTGAGAGGTGAACAGGCGGCATAGAACACAGATAGTATAGAGGGGCGACTGACAGGAAAGCGAGGCACGAAAGCGGGCATAGACTAGCGCGGATATAGAGGGGATAAATATTAGAAACGCGTTCAACATAGGAAAGATATCAAGTAGGAGGGAAAGGCAAAGGAAAAGCGGCGGATGGAGGCAGAGAAAGAAAGAAGAATAGAGATTGACCAGCAGAGAAAGATAAAAAGGAAGAGGAAAGACGAAGGGGAGAAGAAAGCAAGAGGCAGGCCTACGAAGGCGGAGGAGCTTGCTAAACAAAGAGGAAGGGCGGACAGCCTAGGATCGGTCAAAGAGCTCATTTTGAAAAGGGAAAAAAAAGAGTTAGAAGAAGAAGCGGCTAGGGCAGCAGAGAAAGAAATTCTCGATAAATTTAACGAAACGAAAAGGACCAACAGATCACCGCCAACGAAGATAAAAAAAGGAGAAGAAGATAAAGAAAGAATGGCGGACAGAGGATCTATTAAAAGAGATATTGAGGAAAATGGAAGAACAAAAGGAGGAAAGGAAAAAAGATAAAAAAGAAATAAAAAACGAAATTAAGGGACTAAGGGAGGAATTGAAGAAAAGGAAGGAAATATGGGAAAAGCAGAGAAAGGCGCTAGAAGAAAAAGTAAAGAAAATGGAGGAGAAGATAGAAAAATTAGAGATGAAGGGCGCAGAGAAGAATGAAGGCCCCTGAGTTAATAAGGAAAATGAAGGAAATAGAAAGAAATATGGAGATGACAAAAAGAAGAAAGAGAAAAAACAACATAATCGTGAAGGAGGAAAAAATAAGAAACGAAAAAGAGAATTTTGAAAAGTTGATGGAAGAATTAAATATTACAGAAGGAATCATAGAAAAAATACAAGAAATAGGATACGGGGACTACAAAATGAGACTCTTGAAATGCAAAAACTGGAAAGCTAAAAAAGACATTATGAAGAAAAAGAAGAAACTAGGAAGGAAATATGGAACCTTTCTGGATGATGATCTCACCAAACAGGAAAGACAAATACAAACAGAGATAGAAAAGATAGCAAGGGAGAAGAGAGAGAAAGGAAAAAGAGTAACAATTGGTTATCAAAAGATGTGGAAGGACAACAAGGAATGGAGATGGAGCGAAAGCAAAGCCAGATTAGAGGAGAGGGAAAACTTTCATAGGTCACAACGAAGAGAATGAGGACAAAGAACGCGAGGAGGAAGGGGAAGATAAAAGGGAGGAGGGAGAGAGAGCAGCAGGAAGAAAATCCAAAGATGAGGAGGGTGCAGATATAAAGGGAGGGAAGGGAGAAAGAGGGGTGAGGAAAGAAACGAAGGTGGTATTTTGGAATGTAGCGGAAATAATAAATAAGGATAGAGACTTTTGGGATGGGGTAAAGAAGTGGGATGCGATTATTATAATGGAGACATGGATGGATAAGAAAAGATGGGAAAAGATAAAAGAAAAAGTACCAAAGGAATTTAGTTGGAGAGTACAGATAGCGAATAGGAGAAATAAGAAAGGTAGAGCTTGCGGAGGAATGCTAGTAGGAATAAGGAAAGGGTTAGAAGAAATAAAGGAGGGAAAAGGGAGGGAAGAGGAGGAAAACAAAGTCGAAGTCAAGCTAAGAATAGGAAAGGAAATATGGAAAATAATAGGAATATATGTAAACAAAGACATTGATAAAAAGTTAGAAAGCTTGAATGATTGTTTAAAGGAGGGAAAAATAGGAGTAAGGACCATAATAGGTGGCGACTTCAATGCGAGAACTGGAGAGGAGGGAGGAAGGGAGGAGGAAGATGAAGAAAGTGGAAAAGAAAGAGGGAGAAAATCTAAAGACAAGAAGGTGAACAAGGATGGAAGGACACTACTAGAATTTATAGAAGAAAGAGGATTGATGATTTTAAATGGTGGTACGAAAAGAGAAGAAGAAGGAGAATACACATACACGGGAGGAAAGGGCGAAACAGTTATAGACTATATTATAGGTGATGAAGATAGCAGAGGAAAAATAGAAAGACTAGAAATAGGGGATAGAGTAGAATCAGACCATCACCCGCTAATACTGTGGATAAGAGGCGGAGCGAAGAAAACGCAGAGAGGGGAAAAGATAGAAGGGATAAGAAAAAGAGAAATATGGAGCGAAGAAGGAAGAAAACAATTCGCTGAGAGGCTAGGAAGGATAGGAGGAAACAGAAAGTTGCAGGAGGAAATAGAGGAGGGGGTGTCAAAGATAAGAGGAATACTAGAGGAGAATGAAAAGGGGGAGGGCCGGGGAACTAATAAGAACAGAAGAGGATGGTGGGATGAAGAATGCAAGGAGAAAAAGAAAGAAGCGAGGGCAGAACCAAGAAAATGAAGGAAGGGAAAAGGGGAGGTAGAAAGATATAGAGAAGGAAAAAGGAAATACAGAGAAATATGTGAAAGAAAGAAAAAGGAAGAGAAGGAAAGGATGATTACAGAGATAGGAGAGGCGAGATCGGAAAATAAGGTATGGGAACTGATAGGTAGAGTAAGGAAAAGAAGGAAGAGGATAAACGAAGACATAAGGCTAGAAGAATGGAAAAAATACTTCATGGAGCTAATGGGAGGCGTGGAAAACAGTGTAGTGAAAGGAGAAGGAGGGAGGGACAGACAAGATGAGGAAGAGATAGAGTTAGAGGAGGTTAGAAATGTAATAAAGAAACTAAAAACAGGAAAGGCAATAGGTAAGGACGGAATTCCGAATGAAGTATGGAAATATGGAGGAGAAGAGATGGTGAGGTGGGTCTGGGAAATATGTAAACAGGTATGGAGGGGGGAAGGCTGGCCGGAACAGTGGAAGGAGGGTGAGATAATACCATTAGTGAAGAAAGGAGAAGGAAAAGAGCTCAATGTATAAGATATACACGGCGGTATTAGCAGAAAGGATAAGGAAAGAAGTAGAAATGAAGAACTTGATTCCCGATAACCAAGCAGGATTCAGAAAAGAAATGGGGACGATGGACCAGATATTTATGTTAAACTATTTGATAAACAGACACCTAGGAAAGGAGAAAGGGAAGATGACAGTTCTGTTCGTAGACCTCAAGGCGGCGTTTGACTCAGTAGATAAGAAAGTTCTAATTAAGGCAATGAAAGAGAGAGGGATGAAGCAAGGACTGATAGACAGGGTAGAAGAAGTGCTGAGAGAAACAAAAAACAGTGTGAGAAGGGGAGAAGAAAAAGGGGACTCATTCTGGATGGCGAAGGAATTAAGACAGGGCTGCCCGTTAAGCCCGATACTGTTTAACCTTCTAATTGCAGACATAGAGGATCACATGAGGAAGGGAGGATGGGGGGGTGTGAGTGTAAAAGGGGAAAAGATATACACCCTAATGTATGCAGATGATATAGCAGTACTAGCGAAGGAGGAACAGGACATGAGATCCATGATAAGCAGGCTTGAGGGATATCTAGACAGGAAGGGCCTAACTCTAAGTACGGAGAAAATGAAGATAATAAGATTTAGAAAAGGAGGAGGGAGGAAGAAGAAATATGACTGGAGATGGAAGGGAAAGAAATTAGAAGAGGTTAAAGAATTCAAGTATCTGGGGTACACGCTGATGGCGAATGGAGGGCAGGAGGCGCATATCAGAGAGAGAAAAAGGAAGGCAGCAAGAGTAATGAGGGAAGTGTGGGGGATAGAGAAAAGAATGTGGAAAAAGGACTGTAAAAGAAGGATCTGGCTTTATGATACACTGATATGGACGGTGATGGGATACGGGGCAGAAATATAGGGATGGAAGGAAAGGAGGGAGGTAGAAGGGATACACGAGAGATACCTCAGATGGACACTCGGTGTAAACTGGAGGACCCCAGAGTACATGGTCAGGGATGAACTAGAAAGGGAAAAAATGGGAGCCAGAGCAAGCAAGAGAGCATGGAAATTCGAAAGAAAACTGGAAGAAGGTAAAGGAGGAAAAATAGCAAAGAAATGTTTGGAAGAAATGAAAGACAGATGGAAGAAGGAGAGGATAATAGGAAGATGGGAGCAGGAGAGAAGGGATTACTTGGAGGGTATCGGTGTAGAAATGGGACGGGAGGAGGGACTGACGGAGGAGGCATTAGAATACAAGGAGAAAGCGAAGCAAAGACAAGAAGGAATGGGAAAGATTATGGAATCGAAATACAACAGGTGGTATAAGTTTATAAGGAAGGAAGGGATACCGGATTATTTAAAGAAAGGCTGGGAGGAGGCAAGATGGAGCAGAATTGCAAGGTTTAGATTGGGCAACGAGATCAGGGAGGGACTATACTGGGGAAAAGAGGAAGAAAGTGCAGGATATGTGAGAAGGAGGAGGAGACGTGGGAACATGTCTGGGAAGAATGTTCGAGATGGGACGATTGGGAGGGAGAGAGCTGGCAAGACGTGGGGGGAAGAATAAGGGGTGAAAAGGGGGGGGGGGAGGAAGGGAGGAAAGCGAGAGAAGAAAGAGGGGGGGGGGGGGGGAGGAAGGAAATAGAAGCTGAGAAGATGGCTAAGAAAATTTTTTAATTACAGATAAGGTCAGAGAAGGGGAGCACAGGACAAAAGGAAGGAATGGAGTTTAGAGCGAAGGTGACAGTAGAGAAAGAGATGCTGGAGAAACTGATAAGGGATCAAACAAAGGAAACACTGAGAGGACTGAAAAAGGAAATAAAAGACCAGAGAGAGGAGATTGAGAGCCTAAAGAGAAAAATACGCAAGCTGGAACAGGGCGCGGGTAAAAGAAAGAGGGACGAAAGCGCGCAGAGCAGGGGCAGGCAAGACGAAATAAAATGGTGGTCCGACGACGATGAGAGAAATGACGACGAGAGAAGGAAGAAAAATATAATAATAAGGATAGAGAGAAACAGATGGATGGGAAAGGGAACGAATTGGGAGAAGGTGAGGCAACTGCTCTCTGAGGAACTGAATCTAAAGGTAGAAATGAAGAAAGTAAGCGTAATAGGGCTGAGAGGAGAATGGCTGACGATGCTGGTGAGGCTGGGAAGTGAAAAAGAGAAATGGAGGGTATTAGACGCGAGGAGGAGGGCAGGGAGCAGACTAAAGGTTAAGATGGACGAAGATAAATCCGTAGAAAGAAGAATTAGAGAAGGAGAAGAGAAGAAGAAGAGAAAGGAGAGGAGGGAAGAAGACGGTAGGATTACAAAAGGATCAGAAGAAGATGAGATAGCGAGCGAGCTTGAGAAGAGCTTACTAATAGAGACAGAAAAAGAAAAAAAAGAAAAAACAAAGGCCGAGTAAGAAGAAAGAAGAAGAGACCAGGGCGAATACAGCGGGACACGAGCGGGCAGCAAAAACCCGAGGAGCGAAGTGCCGCCGGTTACTAAGGGGATGCGGTTCATCGCTGGCCCGGGCGTAGGCGGGTGCGTGCCGAAGCGGCGGCAGCGCTCAGGACAATCCGAGGAGGGACCAGTGCCGGTAACGTGTCGGTCGGTACACGCGCAACAAGATGCTGCGTGTGTGCGACCCTGCTTGTAAGGCATCCTGGGACAAAGAGATTACAGGAGCGACCGAAACACGCAGGAATGAGGGGCGCTGCCGCAGGTCTGCGTAGACACCATCGAGGCTGGTTGCCTGAGGGCACGAACAACGTCACCAGGTCCGATTACCTAGAAACGCTTGAACTTATGAACATGCTCGCTGAGAATCAGCTTAAGGCATGACTCGTCGACGAGGATGAAGAGTGTAGTCTGCGGGCAGCGGCTGCGCCACCCCTGGCAAATCCCCAAATAGAGATTCGCAACAAGACTAATTTCTGTTACTTTGATTATTTTGAGAGTATATGTATACTGATATTCTGGTCACACCGGTTTTGTAAAGGGTTGGGTACGTCCCTGAAAAACGCCGATCGCAGCAAGACTGATGTATACTGTTTATTTTTTGAGATTAATTTATTTTAGTTATATTTTGATGTTATTTTGATTTTTGAAGATATTTGGGTGGATACTCAGCCTTGTAAAGGGTTGGGTACGTCCCTGAAAAACGCCGATGAGCCTATGACAGGCACATGTACAGGGTTGGGTACGTCCCTACAAAACGCCTTTTTGGACCCCTTGGGGTAATAAAGTAACTATATACATGACGATGACGATGACGATGACGCGATGACGATGACGCGATGACGATGACGATGACGATGACGATGACGATGATAATAATAATAAAAAAAAAATTAACAAACACAGTAAACACTGTGCCGCAATTAACACGTAGAACTACGTCTATTAGAATAGAACATAACCAACGAAGAGCGAAAACATTTAGCTTACATCAAAATCTTTCAAAAACTATATAATAAAGTATATTTTCCTTTAATACTTTTCGAGAACAAACCCATATCAAAAAATTAACCACGAAAACATTTAGCTTACATCGAGAGCTTTCAAAAACTATAATAAAGTATATAATAAAGTATATTTTTCTTTAATACTTTTCGAGAAAAAGAAAACGTTGCATGAAAACGTTGCAAGAAAACGTTGCAGTCATACCCCCATACCCCCCGAGAAAGACGTAGTTCTACGTCAAAAATAATAATAATAATAATAATAATTTAAGAAGAAGAAAGCGGAATCGGAACTCAAAACCTTGCGATTATTGTGACTATTAGTAGGAGACATAAAGGCCTTTGCACAATAAAAAATATAAGTAATAAGGAACAGATATTTAGCGATTAGAAATAAAAAAATCAGGAATAAAGCTAATATAACATTAATACATGGCTTCCAATAGGTTAAAAATTTTTTGTCTGTGTTATTCCCTTTTTCCGTTGCCTATATTTTTTATCGTGCATCCAACTTTATTCTTAATTCTTTAGTCCTAATTTAATTGCTAATATATGTACCTTATATTTTTCATTGTGCGGAGGCTTTAAGATCTCTTGTCTCTCTCACACAGTATAAGTGCGCACGCGCCGCCACTACCTCCCCGATAGTAACAACTCTCGCGGTAGCAATAAAAACTAGAAAACAGGACCGCTTAGCGGACCTTCCCCCACCACTAAAAAAGCGAGGAGTTATCCAACCTGTATATGCAACCGTGCTTAATATACATATTGTTCATCTATGCCTTGACCACTAGTTCCTATTTCTTTCTCTATACTTAATCTTGATAACGTATCAGCTATGTTCGTTTTTCCTTCCTCATACACTACCTTGTATTTAAACTGTTGCAAACGTAACACCAACCTTTCTACCCCAGCATTTAGTTTTGTCTTTGACGCAAATATATATTCTAATGCCTTATGATCCGTGACTAGTTCAAATTCAATGCCATATAACCAAATATAAAATCTTTTGCACGCATAAACTAACGCAAGCATTGTAGTGTATTTGGAATAATGAATATAGCCGACTAATGACAACACTTGGTCCTTTATTGCACGCTACACGTTCCACTGTCGACGCTTTCTCTAGATCGCTGCTTGCTGTCGCGATCCGCGCCCTATCTCTTACCTATCGGTATGATCAGTCTCGCACATGTGCATTATGTACTACAGCAGCGATTGCTTATCTTCTAAAATGTCGATTAGCAGTCAACAAGTAACAATACATAAGACTTTCAATAAATTTTAAGAAATAAATAAGAAATGTTACAAACAAGATCGGTTATTGCCTTTGTTCTTTTTATTACATGCGTGACTTGTCAGCAAGTGACGAAGGATCGGGCGCACCGTTGCTACTTCAAAATTTATTATTTTTACATGACGAGAGACAACTAAAGAATTTATTTGATATGATTTTAAACAACCAGTTATAAGTATTAAAATTCTTATTTATAATTACACTTAAATTTTTTATTAATTTTTGTTATAGTAATTTACTATAGTAACTCACTATTTTATTAGAGTATTATAATATTATATAATACTACAACACACAATGTAGAATAATTACCACAATTATCGGAAGGACGATAATACAGTGAAGTAGGACATGGATGCCTGCATGACCTAATAAAGAAAAATAGATATGTATTAATACACGTATAAATAATATAACTTGGGTAATTATTTACTTTAAAGGACACCACGTCGATCTTGAAATATATTGTCAAGGACATGACCTTGAGTAACCTTCAAAAAGTTTTAGTCGGCGGACATTTATTTATTCAAAAGTCATCAGCGTGGTGTCCCCTAAAGTAAATAATTACCAATTTTAATTTGCCTAAAAGAGTAAGTAAATTGATTAAAACTGATATAAATTTATTAATAGAAACTTTAAATTCTTAAAAACAAACAATTTCGTAACTTGCCAGTGATGATTAACGAATATACATATTTCAATTACATCGACTTAACTGGCCACAATTAAATCACAATTAAAACAAATCACGACGTTTCGGCCCTTGGTTTAGGCCCTTTTCAAGTCCAAACTATAACATAATATAACGCAAAAATCATAAATAAGAGTCAATCTAAATATACGTATTGAAAGTAACAAAAAGTAATACCTAAATCATCCGTAAGAATCGTCTTTAAAAGCATAAGACATCCGTAATGTATGAAATTATTTCAGAAAAATCATAAAAGCTAAAATGTGATATATGTGTTAATAATGTTAAGATGTAATAAAATGTAAAAAAAATTAAAAAATAAAAACTTATTACGTGTCTTGTGTGTCCAAGAGAAAAGATATAGACTTATAAAAATAACCGAATGTGACATGTTGTTCGTCCAAAAGCGGCAGACAGACTGAATATAAAATCGCGCGATTTAGAACAATGAGGCGGTAAATGAGTTTGTTGAGATAAATATTTACAAGAGAAATTTCAAGTTGACAAATCATAATAAGTCTATCATATATGGGACTGAGATTCTCTGTATCTTTTTGCAGGTTAATATTATCTTTGAATTTTTTTATATAAAACATTTCAGAAATTTCCCTCTTACTCGTGTTTTTTTTCTTTATGTAGAATCTCAGGTTCCGTCCACTTGAAATCGTGATACGCGATGTTTGCTAACCACAGAGTGATTACTATCATGTTTAATAATGTCTCTCCTGTGTTCTTTAATGCGGGTCTCGAGATGACGTTTAGTCTGTCCAATATAAGATGTTTTACAGTCATTGCAATTTATTTTGTATACAATTTCTGTATTTTTGGTAATAGTTAATTTGTCTTTACCTCTTTTAATAATACTGTCTAATTTTTTTCATACATGTCTTTTATAGATGTCTTGTGCATTTAAAGACGATTCTTACGGATTATTTAGATATTACTTTTTGTTACTTTCAATACGTATATTTTGATTGACTCTTATTTATGATTTTTGCGTTATGTTGTTATAGTTTGCACTTGAAAAGAGCCCAAACCAAGGGCCGAAACGTCATAATTTGTTTTAATTGTGGCTAGTTAAGTCAATGTAATTTTTAATTTTTAATTTTTGAAAATAGGGATTGACAAATATACTAAACGTTTATTGCTTAATTCTCTTTCTTTATGTCTATATTGTTTTTTTTTATCAATTGTTTTTATAAATAATTAAATTTTAAATAATAACTTTACAATTAAATAAATAACTATATATAAAAATTTCAATATTAATAAAATAAAGGTAGCAAACAAATATTACAAGTAATAATAATATAAAAATTTGTTATAAATAAAAATATTTTGTAAATAAAACTAATATATATTTTATGTGTGAAGATGAATAAGTAAAATTATAAAATTAAGAAAGTAATTTTACTAATTAAAAGTAAGAAAAATAATCGTTCTTATTTAGAAGAAATTAATTTAATTCAAATATCTTGGAATTTTGTATAAAAGAATGATGGCATTTTGCCCATTTTTTGGACCTCGAATTTTAAATTTTTTTTCATGGCAAATAGTACTATTAGATGAAACATTAATTCCAGTAAAATTTCAAGATGAGCATAGTCACGGTTCCGGAGATACAAGGGGGTGAATATATGGGATATCGAAAATTCGTATAAGGGTAACTTTGTCATTTTTAGAGATATTTTAAATCCGCAAGCGGGTGCTGTTTCGGAATCGGGTACAAACAATTCTAAAACAGCACCCGCTTGCAGATTTAAAATATCTCTTAAAATAACAAAGTTACCCTCATACGAATTTTCGATATCTCTTATTTTCACCCCCTTGTATCTCCGGAACCGCGCCTATACTCATCCTGAAATTTTACTAGGATTAATGTTTAATCTAATAGTACTATTTGGCATTAAAAAAGTTAGAAATTCGAGGTCCAAAAAATGGGCGAAAAAACAGGTCTTTTTGCTATCATTCTTTTGTCTATATTTTATAAATTGCACCGACAATCTACGCTACTTTATGAGTCAAAGATTCAAGTTCAAATTTAATGAAAATTGTCGGTTTGTATTCGATTGTCACTTAAAAAAAAGAGGCAACTCATTAAGATGTCTAGTTTGCCATGAACGCCTTTCTGTAGAAGAGAAGTCGCAAGTTGTCTTCTTGGCGACCGTGTTTGTAAACGTTGCTAAGCAGAATTGGTGCCGCTTTCGAGCTGACAAGACACGTATCGCGAGCCGAGTTGTATCTCTTGATTGAATAAATCTCTCTTTCCTTCGAACTCAAGTCCGTTTTTTTCCGCAAGGCTGGGAGTGCGCGAGTGCTAGTGAGAGTGTAAAGGAATGACACGGGCGTTTCCTCGCGGCTAGCTCAACATTAGATTCTACATAAATAATCCGTAGATATGTGTGTGTGTGTGTGTAGTAGTAGTAGTAGTAGTAGTAGTAGTAGTGGCAGTGGCAGTGGCAGTGGCAGTGACAGTGGCAGTGGCAGTGGCAGTGGCAGTAGTAGTGGTAGTCGTAGTGGCAGTGGTAGTCGTAGTGGTAGTGGCAGTGGCAGTGGTAGCGGTAGTGGTAGTCGTAGTGGTAGTCGTAGTGGTGGTGGTAGTAGTAGTGGTAGTGGTAGTAGTAGTGGTGGTAGTAGTAGTAGTGGTAGTAGTAGTGGTGGTGGTAGTAGTGGTGGTGGTAGTAGTGGTGGTGGTAGTAGTGGTAGTAGTAGTAGTAGTAGGAAAAAAGACAGACGCGGAGTCTTCTCGTTCAGACAAGGACGCAATACGCTTTAAGAAGAATCCGCATATACTTACAAGGTATTCTGTTTAAAATAATTACTAATTGCAACGCGTTGGTTTTGACGTTAAATAAAAAGGATATAAATCCGAGAATCGCGCGCTGGGCACTTGAGTTGCAGAATTATGATTATTCCACGGAACACAGGCCGGGAAAAAGAATGCAACATGTGGACGCATTAAGCAGGGCAAACGGTATTTTAGTAATTGAGCTTAACACTTTCGAGTTCGAATTATCGGTATGTCAAATGCAAAATCCAGTCATTAGAAAGTTGAAGACACGTTTAGAAAAAGAGTAAGATAGCTTGTACGAAATAAGGAATGGTCTTGTGTATCGCAAAAATTTTATTTTTTGTTCCGCAAGAAATGAAGCAGGATTTACTCCATAAACATCATTATTTCGGGCATTTTGGAGTAAAAAAAACGCTAACATTGTTATAAAAATTTTATTGGTTTCCGAATCTGAAGTATAAAATTCACGATCACATTAAAGACTGTACGAAGTGTATCGCTTTTTCGAAAACGTCGGGAAAAACCGAGGGATTTTTGCATTACATTCCTAAAAAGAATGTGCCTTTTGCGACAATACACGTTGATCATTTCGGTCCGGTAAAACGAGCGAATGCGTAAAAAAAACATGTACTTTTAGTCGTCAATGCATTCACAAAATTTGTAAAACTGTACGCGGTTAAGTCAACGACATCGCGTGAGACAATTGGATGTCTTAAGGATTATTTTAACGTTTATAGTAAGCCAAAGATTTTGATATTAGATGGTGAAACTAGCTTTACGTCAAAAGAATTCGAAGAATTTGTAACGTTGCGCCCCGTAATTGCATCGTTCTCGGCCAATATCAGCTGAATACCGCCCGGTCGAACATCCGCCGGGCGAGGAAAGGCACGGGGTGCCATATTTTTAATCATATGTAAAATGCGTGCGAATAAGCCCTCGCGAGGGACTTACCGCGGCAACCGCCTCGAAGCACCAAGCGGTGCCGAAACCAACCGAAGGCCGCCGAACGCAATTGCGGCGTCGGGACGCCGTAATTTCCGACCGTCCCGCCGCTCCATCCCGGCGCTCGCGATTGCTGTCACTCGTACCCTCGCCACTTGCAAAGCACCGCCGCGGGTATATAAACCCGAAATTGTTACAACAATTCGTATCCACCGTGAGCCAGTACACCGATCCGACCGATCATCCGCTGCTCTCGGCATCCGAAACCTTAGCAACCAAACGAGTCCTGGGTAGAGAGTTCTCTGCCTCTGTCGAGTGCATCTCGACGGCTCGTCCGTCCCGACCGCTCCTCGCTTTAGCGGCACGTTCAGGTCCAGAGAATCTCTGGACTTGCTGGGGGTCTTAGCCGTCCGATAGGACTATCCGTCCATCACCGTCATCCGTCCATCCGTCCATCATATCGTCGCGCACCAGGATAGAGATGTACAGTCTATCCTTGCCAAGAGTCTTGGCCGAACGATACCATTCTCTGGCCGACGGGATCCGGACGCTCCGGCTTAGGGAGTCAGTCCCTATACCCGTTGAGTGTCCCAGCCGCTCGAGACCGTCAATCCTTTTCCTCCACTCCGGCGAAAACGCCGCGCACCGACATAACCGCCGCAACTCGCGTCGCCACCGTGCACGAATCCGCACCCCGGTATCAAACCGCGCCGTATTTGCCGTATTCGCCGCGCTCGCGCTCCCACCATCTCTGCGCCTCGCGTTCCGCCCGCGAATGCGGCATTACTGTACATACGCAATACCTGTAAATATAATACCAATTACCGCGACATCAATCTTTGTTAATCTCAGCGCCTGTAAATATCTCATCTGTTGTGTGAACTAGATGGGTTTGGGAACGCGCTAATTGTAAAACTGATGTGGAGATGGCGTTGCGTAGGCGGTACACACACAATAAGCGTAGCGTGCTTAAGTAGAGATACAAGAATAAAGCCACGTACTTATATTCACTCGAGCCTGATAATTATTACTGCCCTCAGTACCACTACATGGTGTCAGAAGTGGTAGATTCAGTGAAATTGCCTCAAAGCAAGACAAGATTCAGATTGTCAAAGATCTTGACAAAGAAATAGACGCATTCTCGGTAAGCCAGACCATCGAAAGTTCGCGAATTGAACAATGGCGACAGAAGAAGCTAAACCATTATATGGGATTCAAGTTTCTGCACCTTTTGATTTCCTAAAACCTGAGCTATGGAAAATCTAGATAAAACGCTTTATGCGTTATCTTTGGGTAGCAAACATGTCGAGTAGACAGGATGTGGAGAAGATTAATCTTCTTTGCTATACCATGGGCGAGAAAGCTGAAGAAATTTTAACTCAAGTTATGCCGACTATGGCTTTCAACACAACGTTTGATGCGGTTAAGAAAAAATTTTATGATTATTTCTCTCCAAAAAGAAATATTGTGTTCAAGAGATATAAATTCAATTTTCGTATACAGTTGGAAGGCAAGCCTGCAGACGTATTCATCACGGCATTATACTCTCTAGCAGAAACGTATGAGTATGGCCCATTAAAGGAAGAGCTTATACGAGATCGTATTGTGATCGGTATTTGGGATGTACATCAGAACGGTTGCAGTTAACCTCACATTTGACGGTGGAGAAAGCAATAGAAATGGTACGCCAGGCAGAAATTCAGGCGAAATAAAGTAAAGCCATCAGGCAAGAAACTGTAAACACAAATACGGTGAATAAAATTTCTCAGAAGAAAAAGATGATTTTTCAATCACGAGATGGTAAATCTGCGTACAACGAGGAACAGAAGTGCACGAGATGCGGCCTAGCAAGACATGCGGATTTCAAGAAATGTCCAGCACTCAAATCAAGATGCAGAAATTGCGACAAACTAGGCTACTGGGATAAGAAATGTTGTTCCAAGAAGGTCCATCGCGTCGAGGAAGAAGAAGATGCTGTTAGTCATGACAATAGTCCTGCCTTTCTGGGTAAAGTTAACGACAGTTCAACAGATAGAGACTTTAAGGTTAAAATGAAAATTTCTGAATTAGAAATAAAGTTAGATTTTGTTATTGATACAGGCGCGGACATAACTTGTATTGCGAATAATTGTATTCCGGAACGTTTTTATAACAAAATTGTTAAATCTTCAAAAAGTATTTTAGGACCAGATGGCAAGTCTATCAGTAACAGGTTACGTTGATATAACTTTATGGGACCAACGTTGCAAGGCCAAGTCTTTTTTTTTTTTTTTAACGTGTGGAAATCTTCTACCACTGTGGCAGCCGGGGAGAGCCGCTACCCGGCAACCAGTCACGCACCCAGTAGCCCCCCGTTTGACAAGGGGAAAGACCCCCTCACCCTCCGGGGAGAGGAGTGAGGGGAGTGCCAGATTCCATGCATGTACATCGCCCACGATACTACATGCATGGCCTACCGGCTAAAACCACACGGTCGTCCCTCTCGGCACATCGAGAGGTGGCCCCGGGAAACGCAATGATACCATCCGGGACTTGCAAGGCCAAGACTAGGGTTTACGTTATTCAAGAATTGAAGCATGTTAGGCAAACCCGAAATTAAGAAGTTCGGATTAATAAGCAAAATGAATGCAATAAAACTAGAGGAACTTTCAAAAGAAGTATGTTTAAAATTTTCAGAATTATTTAAAAGTATTGGGCAATTTAAAAAAGAATTGAGAATTTATTTGAAAGAAGGAGCAATTCCCTTTTCCCAATCAGTTCCTCGAACTATAGCTATTTCTTTGCAACCCAAGTTAAAAAAAGAATTAGATAGACTCGTTGAAAAAAGCATAATAAAACCAGTAGATTTTCCTACCGATTGGTGTAGTCCTATTGTAGTTGTCCCAAAGAAAAATAGCGATAGTATTCGTCTTTGCTGTGACTATTCTAAATTAAATAACAATGTAAAAAGGGCTAATTTTCCAATTCTTAAAGTCGATATTATGTTAGCTAACTTAAAAGGATAAAAAATATTTACTAAATTAGATGCACAAGCAGGCTTTCATCAAATTAAGCTTTACGAAGATAGCCAAACTCTTACTACTTTTATTACGCCCTTTGGAAGGTTTATGTTCACGAGATTGCCTTTTGGTATAAATTGTGCACCACAATACTTTTCACAAATGTTTATAGAATTGCTAAGAGATATTTCCAATGTGATAGTGCATATAGATGATGCTCTAATTCATGCTGAAACTAAACAAAAACATGATGAAACATTGAATAAAGTCCTCGATAGATTGAAGAAGGAAGGAATTACTTTAAATAAAAATAAATGTATTTTTGAGCAAAAAGAAATAGAATTTCTGGGACATAAAATTTCTGAAAGGGGAACTGAGATTTTACCAGACAGAGTATCAGCCATTATAAAATTTCCTGCTCCAACAGATAAAGGTTTATTATTGCTTTTTCTGGGTATGGTCAATTATGTAAGTAAGTTTGTACCTAACAAATCTTCAGTGTTAGAACTTCTAAACAGTTTATTAAAAGACAATGTTCATTTCGTGTGGCTTCAACCACAACAACTAGCATTCAAAAGAATAAAAGAACTTCTATTGCAAGCTCTTATTTTAGCCCATTTTGATCATAATAAGAAAATTGTTGTACAGGCTGACGCTTCTAGTTACGGGTTAGGAGGTGCTCTCATTCAAGAAAATGAGATGCAACAGAAGAATAGTTGTATATGCTTCTAGGACTCTTTCTTCGGCGGAAACAAAATACAGTCAAATAGAGAAGGAAGCCTTAGCGTTGGCCTACGCAACATAACATTTTAAAGAATATATTATAGGTATAGATGTAATCCTCGAAACAGATCATAGACCATTACTCCAAATATTGCAAAGTAAGCTTTTAGATGAACTAACACCGCATCTTCAGAGAATAAGACTGAGACTTATGCGATATAATTATTCTGTTATATTTGTACCTGGCAAGCACTTAGTCCTGGCAGATTGTTTATCTAGAAGCCTAGTAGACGATGTTGGAAAAAGTAAGGATAATCTACCCGAGGAAATTGACTGCTATGTTAAATTAATCATTGCCAATTTACCTGCCACTAAGACTATCTTAGATAAAATACGCGAAGAGCAAGAATCTGACTTTATTTGCAAGACTCTTACAGATTATTGTTTGAAGTCATGGCCTCAAAAGAATAAATTACTAGATGGTTTATTACCATATTACTAGTTAAGAGATAACTTTTCCTATGTGGATCACCTTTTGCTTTATAATTCTAGAATAGTTATTCCTCTTTCGTTACAAGCAGAGATGCTCTCTAAAATACATCAAGGTCACTTTGGCATAAATAAATGTAGAGATAGAGCGAAACAATCAATATGGTGTTTAAGCTCACAACTGAAAAATGTTGTAGAACTTTGTACGAAATGTATAGAAGAAAAATCGAATTTAAAAGAGCCTTTTGTTAAAGAGGATTTTCCCAGTCGACCCTGGCAAAAGATCGGTATTGACCTGGTATTTAGTTATGTTTGATGTTGAACCGTTGCACACGATTCCGCGACCTTGTGCAGATAGCTTGCCGGGATAGTAAGGAAAGAAACACCTTGTGTATAAGTAAATGCTTTTATTATGTCGATCGTGCACCAGCTCTTGTGACGAATGACAAGAAAACTGACCGGTAACGCCGCGCTCGGAAGACGCTCGTGCGTCTATGACGCTATGACGACACACTCGTGCAATTTCGGGACCGTTCGCTGCGCGCATGATCAGACACATACATACATGCACACGCTCGTCAGGCATACTCAATACTTCCGCCGCTTGACTGCTTGTGCACACCTTCACACATGCCCATGCTTTCACGAAGACGCCTGAAATTTTCCTTTGGTAACGCTTTCGTTAGTATGTCCGCCTTTTGCATTTCTGACGGAACATATTCGACTCGAATTTTGCCCTTTTCGATCATCTTGCGAATGTGATGGTATCGAATGTCGATTGCTTGGTTCTCTCATGGAACTCGGGATTTTTTGCTAATTTTATAGCGCTTTGGTTGTCTACGTACAAGATAGTAGCGCTATCACAACGACATCCGATATCATCTAACAAGATTCGCAGCCATACAGCCTCTTTCGCGGCGGACGACGCGGCGACGTACTCAGACTCTGTGATACTCAGTGTTACCATTTTCTGACGTCGAGATGACCACGTGATTGGTCCATTCGCGAGACTAAACAAGTACCCGGTCGTAGATCTGCGGGTTTCTAAGTCTCCCGCGTAATCCGAGTCCGAAAAACCGACTAACTTTGACTCGCTTCCGCCGTTTCTATACTTGATGCCTATACTTATTGTACCGACTAGATAAGCGAAAATTCTTTTCACAGCTCGCCAGTGACTTAAATCGTGCTTATTTAAAAATTTGCTAGCACTGTTTACCGCAAACGCGATGTCGGGTCTCGACACGATCGCGACAAACATCAATAAACCTACAGCTTCGCGGTAGGGCACGTCTCTCACACTCTCATTCTCGTCTACCGGACACAGGGTTACATGAGGATCGGCCGGCACAGCCAGGGGCTTCGCTTCACTCATACCGAATCTCTTGAGAATACGCTTGACGTACGAGCTTTGATGGATAAACACCGACTTTCTTTCTCGATCGCGATCTATTTGCAGTCCTACGAAACAGCTCCCGTCGCTCTGCGTAATCTCGAATTCTTGACTTAATATCGTTATGATACGTTCGAGAACTTCCTTAGATTTACACGCGATAAGACCGTGGTCAACAAATACCGCGAGATATACCCTCAAACCCTCGAAATGACCGATATATATACATTTGTCCGCACTTGTTTCTTTAAAATTAAACTTTCGCAGAAAGCCACTGAATTTACGGTTCCAGCACCGAGGTGCCTGCTTCAAACCGTACAACGACTTGATAAGTCGACACACCACACCTTCACTGGTCCCCGCACGTTCTTCCACGTCGAGCCCTTCAGGCACTTCCATGTGAATCTCCTCATCCAGGTTCCCGTAAAGGAACGCCGTTTTTACATCGAACTGGATGAGTTCGAGGTCCTCTTGAGCGACGATTGCTAGCAGCAGGCGCAGGGAGTCGTACCTCACCACTGGTGAGAACGTCTCTGTGTAGTCTATCCCCTCTCTTTGTTGGAATTCTCTCGCACAGAAGCAAGCTTTGTAACGATACACGCTCCCGGTTGCGTCTCGCAACTTCTTGAACACCCACTTGGAGTCGACTGTTTTCTTCTTATCTTGTTTCGGAACGATTGTCCACGTGGAGTTTCTACGGAGTTTCCAGTTCCTCGTGAATTTCTTCGACCCACTTCGCTGACTCTGGTCCGATTACCGCTTCTTTGAAGTTCGCGGGAAGTTCGTACTCTGCCAGGTTTACCTCGTAGTCGTCATACCTCGCTGGCTGTCGCAGCTGATCTCGACTTCGTAACGGCGAGGCTCGGTTTGTAAAGGCTGCTGTTGCGCCGGTACGTTACCGACCGCGGGTTCTTCTGGCTCGTTCTTAACTGCTGGGTTTTCTGGCACCTCTCGCACCGGGTCTTCCTGCTCGTTGTCGTCTGCGTTGAGTTCTCCCACCGACATCGTTGTTTCTTCGGTCTCGACTTATTTTCCGGCCGGCTCGATCGGATCACACACCTCGTGGAACACCACGTTCCTTGACACGGTCACGTTTCTTGTCTCAGGATTGTAGACCTTGTAGTTAGAAGAGTCTCCTTCGTACCCTACAAATAACACTTTCTTCGACCTTGCGTCAAACTTTCTTGTAAACTGTTTGGGCACGTACACGAAAGCTTCCGATCCGAACACCTTGACATGCCTCAGATTGGGTTTTTCTCCCGTCCAGAGCTCACACGGCGTTTTTCCTCCTCTTCTTTCCGACGACAGCACTCGATTTTGGATGTACACCGCAGTATTTACTGCTTCCGCCCACAGGAACGTTGATAAGTTCTTCGCCTTCAGCATCGTACGCGCGCACTCGATAATCGTACGGTTGTCCCTTTCAGATTTGCCATTTTGTTCTGGTGCACACGGTTCAAACCGTATTCCATGTGTTGACAGATACTGTGTCATCTTGTCGTTGCAATACTCCCGGCCGTTGTCGGACCGCAGCACCTTCATTGGGCGGCCGAATTTGTTCGCAATCATCCTCTCGTATTCCCTGAAGCGATCGAACACATCCGACTTATGTTTCAGAAAGTACATGTGACGGAACCCGGAAGCATCGTCGATGAAAGTCACGAAGTAACGTGCTCCTCCTGGTGAATTCTCGGACATGGGTCCGCATACGTCGCTGTGCGTGAGCTCACCCGGTTTCGTGCTGACTTCTTTGTTTATCTTTTCGAACGGCAGTCTGTGTATCTTGCCTAACTGACAAGCATCACAGAAAAAGTCTCTCTCGTTTGTGATCTTGACTCCTTCCACGAGCTCCTTTTTAACTAGATCACACAACGCACGTTTGTTCAGGTGTCCTAGGCGTTCGTGCCAGACCTTTAGACTCGTCGTGGACACGTTCACTTCGCCTACGTTTCGCGCACTTTTCACACGAAAGTACATTCTGTAGATCTCGTTGGACTGCTTGACTCCAGTCGCCACGATCTTACCGCTGTCCATTATGTCTGCGCGATCATCCGCGAATTTCACTTCAAGTCCTCTCAAGGTGCAAACACCGACGGAAAACAAGTTGCTGCGCACTGCTGGTACATAAAGCACGTTTTCGATTCGCGCCTCGCTCCACACGCCGTTCATGAATTTTTCGATTATCACAGTGCCTTCGCCGGCCACTTCGCACACGCCATCATCGCCAACCGATATCGCTGTGCCTCTCTCCGGACGAAACTCTGTGAGCCACTCGCGTCGAAACGTAACGTGTCTGGAAGCGCCGCTGTCGGTATACCAGACATCTCTCTTATTGAGTTTCAGCCATCTGTTTTTCAGTTCCGCACTTGGCCCACTGGGGTGTACCGACCCGACTGCTTGCTCACCAAACTCGCGGCAATAAACGCGCACCCACGTGTCTCGCTTTCACCGCCGCCATCTTTTTTTTGTTTTCGCGCCGGGCAATTGCGCGCGTAGTGCCCCTTTTCTTGACAAACGAAACACTCAACGTTCTTCTTTTTCTTCTTGCGCCGCGCTTTCTTCTCCTCTTTGCTCTTCGAGTCTTCTTTTTCAAACCGCTAGCCTCTCCGCCGCTGATTCGGACTGCTGCAAGCGCCGCTATCTCGCCTCCTTCAGCATCCAAACGACTTTCCTCCTTGATGAGACGTTCTTGCAGGTTTTCTAGGATTTGTCGAGCCGGATCGACACTGTCCCACGCTGTCTGCAAGGTGCTGAACTTCGACGTTAAACTGGCCAAGATTTTCGCCATGATTGTTAGATCGGACACGTTTTCTCCAGAAGTTGCCTCGCCATATTTTGGATTTTCGCCACATGTTGTACGGCTGTATCCGTAGGGCTCATTCGGTAATCGTGGAACCGTTGCATCAACAAGAGCTTGTTCGCTGCCGAATTCTGTTGATGAATCCTCGCCAGACCGTCTCACATCTCCTTTGCAGTCGTGCAGACCAGCAAGCTCTTGAGATGTTTGTATTCTAAGGACTTCGAAATTAGGTACATGGCCTTGGCGTTGTCCTTCACCCACGCCTTCATCAACTCGTCTCGTTTGACCGCCGGCCTCGCCCTCGTGCCATCCACGACTTCGTAGACTCCGCACGCTGTTAATGCTGCACTCATTTGAAATTTCTATCCGAGGAAATTCGTTCCGTCGAACTTAGGCACCTGCCCTACCGAAAATTCGTCCGGCATTTTCGCACTTCCTACTCGCTCGCGTGACTTTTTTGATCTTACGCGACTCTAATAAAAATGGCCGACTTTTGCCTCGTGTCCCTTTTTCCGCCCGATTCTCACAATGTTTAGCAAGCCCTATCGCACTGGACTCGTCGCTGGGCCCATAACCTGTTGAACCGTTGCACACGATTCCGCGACCTTGTGCAGATAGCTTGCCGGGATAGTAAGGAAAGGAACACCTTGTGTATAAGTAAATGCTTTTATTATGTCGATTGTGCACCAGCTCTTGTGACAAACGACGAGAAGACTGACCGGTAACGCCGCGCTCGGAAGACGCTCGGCTCTCTATGACGACACACTCGTGCAATTTCGGGACCGTTCGCTGCGGGCATGATCAGACACATACATACATGCACACGCTCGTCAGGCATACTTAACATTTGACTATTACTCTAGATATTTAGAAATTTTTAATTTAAAATCTTTAACTGAACAGGAAGTTATTGAGAAATGTAAAGCTGCATTTGGAAGATTTGGAATACCGAAAATAGTCAGGAGCGACTGTGGAACGCAATTTGCTGCTAAATTAAAAAACTTCGCACAAGAATACGATTTCATTCACGTTACAAGATCACCAAAATACTCACAGAGTAACGGTGCGGCGGAAGCAGCAGTTAAAATTACAAAAAATATTTTAAAGAAATGCGAAAATGTAAATCTAGGGTTGTTAGCATATTGGACAACTCCTTTAGAAAATGGTTACTCTCCGGCGAAGTTAATGTTTTCGCGGAAAATCCGTTCTACCCTTCCTACTTTATCAAAGAACCTGGGATCGTTTGTAAAACATAAGGAAATTTATCCTAAAGAAGTAAAGAAGAAGGATAGACAGGAAAGAGATTACAATAGAAAACATCGTGTTAGAGAATTATCTCAGTTTAAGTTTAATGATAGAGTTTGGATTATAGATACTCGCTGGTATGGTAGGATAGTAGATAAGGCGGACGGTCCAAATTCTTATTTGATCAAAACGGATAAAGGTGGAATATTAAGAAGAAACCGATGGCACCTCATTCCGGCATCTCCAGAACAAAACACCAGCTCGGAATTTACAACCAGTCCTCCGGTTATTATTGAAGACAATCCACCGGAAGAAGCAGTAACGCCAGGACAAGAGCCAAATGGGAATAACCAAGCTTTAGAGAACACTTCAAGAGCAAGTTCCCAAAATGTCGAGAACACTTCATCAAATGCACCTAGGAGGTCCAGTAGAAACACGGGACCACCGCGTTACCTTAAAGATTGTAAATTAAAAGGGGGAAATGTTGTGTGAACTAGATGGGTTTGGGAACGCGCTAATTGTAAGACTGATGTAGAGATGGCGTTGCGTAGGCGGTACACACAGAATAAGCGTAGCGTGCTTAAGTAGAGATACAAGAATAAAGGCACGTACATATATTCACTCGAGTCTGATAATTATTACTGCCCTCAGTACCACTACATCATCAAACCCTGCGAAATACATCTTTGTTAATCTCAGCGCCTGTAAATATCTCATCAAGCACCGCGAATAAATCTGTGTTAATAGCAACGCATGTAAATGTATCACCGACCATCGTGGAATAAATCATTGAAAATATAACTTGAAAAACCGAGCCTTGTATCTTCCTCCGCGCCTACTCCGAACCCTGACCAGCCGCGAGCAAATCCGCGCGTCGGAAGTTAGGTTGTTTTAAGTTTATAAAAAAGACTAATGTAAAGCATGTAAAGATTGCGACTGCGTCACCTCAGGCAAATGAACAGGTCGAGCAATATAATCGGATTTTAGCGCCGGCTTTAAGGAAATTGTATGACGGGAAAGATTGGCATAAATTGTTAAGAGAAATAGAATTTGCTATAAATAATACTGTAAATCGAGCGATAGGCGAGACTCCTAGTCGATTACTGTTCGGTGTATCTCAGCATGGGCATGTATATGATGCGTTAAAAGAATACGTGGAAATGCAGAATGAAAATGTAAAAGATTTAGTGAAAATGCAAGCTAGCGCGGCCGAAAAAATTGTAAAAACAAGCGAATGTAACGAGAAGTACATAAATAAAAGGCGGAAGGTAACGCGAGAATATTCTGAAGGCGATCTTATAATGGTTAAAAACTTTGAGACTACAGGTGGTAAATTATCTCCAGCGTATAGAGGACTGCCAATGTCCAGCGTAATGTTGAAGACTGCCAAGTGTCACAAAGACCATACCATGGACGTGGGAAGCGGCTAATATGAAACTATGGCGCGAGAAATCGAAGACAAAAGATTCATCGGAAAGCGACTCCGAAATAGAAAATAGCGATTGTAATGATAGTGTAAGACGGCCGGGACGGCCTATTGTCAGAATGGCAGAAAACGTAGTAGGAAAAGAGACAGACGCGGAGTCTTCTCGTTCGGACGAGGACGCAGTAGAACAAGTGAATTACGTGTAACACGTGAATTGCCGCAGTGTTTTGGCGTGATCGCCTAGCGACGGCGAGGTCAAGGAATCTTCTAGAAAAAGACGTTTGACGATCGTCGGACGAAAGGACTCTCGCATCTCTCTCGTTATTGTCAGAAATAAAGTAATCGTCGAGCAGGCCACATCTCGTCTCTTGATTTTTTGTTGTGATAAAGATTTCTCTCCTCCGCGCCGGATTTTTAAAAAATCCAGGAACGTTCCAAACTTCAACTAGCTCCCAAATTCAACATCACAGATACTGAAAACTCCTTACCAAACCATTTCAAAACTGAATCAATATTTAAAAACATGATTACGTTAAATTATGTAGATTTTTCTCCAATTTTTAGGCTTTCAGCCGCCATATTGGATCAGCCATCTTGGATTTCAAAACGGGACACATGTCTTTCAAAAGTACTAGTAAAGACTAATTTTTTTAGCTATCAAACGTCTTTGTAGGTCGCTTCAAATTTTGAGCAGACAAGTGATCCGGTTGACGTGAAACGTCCCATATATATAAATTATATATATGTGTAAATTAATTTTCACAACACCTCCACAGAAAGTTCGACTTTCCATGCTTGTAGAGAGGGGCGAAAGTGACCAATTTCACGCCAGGACGGCATAGCGGGCGGGAAGTAACCACTTTCCTCCTTAGGGCGGAAAGTGACCACTTCCCTCACTGTTAACAGTGGTTACTTCCCGCCCGCTATGCCGTCCTGGCGTGAAATCGGTCACTCTCGCCTTTCTCTAGGCATGAAAGTCGAACTTTCCGTAAAGATATTGTGAAAATATCGTGTGCACCTCGGGGCAAAAGCTTTTTCAGACTCGTGTGATTTGCCGCCCTCGCCTTCGGGTCGAGCGGCAAACTTCACACTCGTCTGAAAAACGCTACTTTCGCCCCTTGGTGCACAATATACTATATAGGACGTTATATTTGTTGTGCTCAACATTAATATAAATAAATTTATAGTTCCACATACAATATCTATTATTTTACCTATTATAAAATTAGTACGGTATAGAATAAGATACTGAGCTACCTTCATATGCAGTGTTGCCAAATCTTTACAGGTTAGCTGTCGTATGCGTCCACCGCTATGAGAAATTGTGTACTTTGCGTAACAATTGCTTCAAAACTAGATAGACAAGGGTCTTGTACTTTTGTAAAAATATTTTTACAAATCTCTTTTGTTATCTCTTTGTTTTTTATTAAAATTGTATAAGTATTTTGATCGCTACAATTACAAACATGATATGGGAAGCCGTTTTCGTCCTACGATACATGTAAAAAGTGCTAAGTTTGACTTCCATTATTTCAACTTTAGTATAGTCAAGCTTCTTCTACTTGCACGTGTGTGTAGAGCGTGTTTACATTAATATTCTGTTCAAATTTTAAAAGATTCTTATGAAAATGGGTTTTGCGATACAATTACCTTAAATTAAAACATATCAAAAATTCAGCCAATGTGACCAGAAGCCTATTGATTTAGTGCGGAGTCCTTTCGCATAACTTCAAATTAGCATAATTATGCGAAAAATTGTCATATTTGAAAAATGTTTTTTTTATTCTAAGGAGTCTTACTTTAAGGAGCGTTTGCTAAATTTTAAATTCATCCTCCTTCCGCCATCTTTTCAAAAGTAAGGGTGTTTTTTTGAAGATGAAAACGCATCCTTATTTTTGAAAAGATGATAAGAAGGAAGAGGATAAATTCAAAATCTGGCAAATGCTCCTTAAAGTAAAGACTTTAGATTCTAAAGTCTTAAGTTCTAAAAAAACATCCCAAGTAGCACATGAAGTTTTAAAACGGCTGCGATAACGTTGTCGCAACTTAAACTGCAGCATTTTTGTCTAGCGCAGTTATTGTCACAACGTCATTATGACGTTTTGACAAAATTGTAGCTGCAAAAGTGGGACAACATTTTTAGGCTTTGTAGATAATGTCGCAGCCATTTGGCTGCACAACCATTTTGCTATGAAAAGATTACAGCAATATTACAGCAGTAGCAGTCGGAATACAGAAAAACAAACCAATAAACAAAAAATGTTTTTATATGTAAATTAATATTTTATAAAAATTAAATTTTAATTTAAACATTATGTAAAAGTATTGAAACGAGAATGAAAAAAAAAATTTTTATTTAATTGGGATTGAACCTCGGACAATCCGGGACCTTCGCCACACTAAAATATTTAAAATAATTAATAGATAATAATTAAGGGGGCACATACCTTTCTCGGACCAAAAAAATAGCATATTTCACAATTTTTTTCCGGCGAAAATATAGTAGTAGTATGATTTATTTCTAATTCTGACGAATTACAGAAATGGCGTTTTGTAGGGACGTACCCAACCCTTTACAAATCTTCTCTTACTCTACCCGACCTGGCCATATGCGACCCTTCACATACTGAACCCTCCCACCCCTTCGCGGGGACTTGGTTGGACTTTCCTGCGGGAGACCTCTTCACACACATACTCACACTCCTCCGACCTTGAAGCCGTGCGCCAAAACTGCACGGGCGCAGCTGCTGGGCCAGCCTCAAGTGGTTCTGAGGCTCTTTCCCCGACGAGCGGCAGAGCGTGGACCGACGGGCGACATCGGTGCCCCGGGAGGAGACGTGACGCAGCGGATGGGACGTGGCCCCGTGCATTGCGGGCGGTGCCGTGGGGCACCAGTCGAGGCAACTGACGGCGGTGCCGCATGCAGCGGTGCCGAACGAGCGGGACGACACAACCGAAGAGGTACTGAGACCATCCTCGGGAGAGGAGACCCCAGGGGGCGAGAAAAACGTACCCGACGTAGGGTAGATTATCGCGAGCGCTCCAAGGACGGAATTATCTAAGAAGCCCAAACCCCTTTGGCCATAGTAGTGGAAATTTATTTTATTTCATTTATTTGACCGTAGAGTCCCGTAGATTAAGTTTCTCCGTCCGGCGCACTAATAGAATTAAGTTATGCGACAGCGGTCGCCGAGCAGCGGCTCACCTAGCACTTAAGTCCTTTCCTCCCGATCCACATCATTTAATTTCCTTTTTCGGCATGACAATGCCCGGCCCGACTGGGATTATGTTTTTATTTTGTTTTGGGGTAAGTGCGTGGATCGCGGTAACGCACAAATTAACTTAACAGTCGAGCCACACACAATCTTCAGACCGCGGGCACCAAGTGCCCGAACCACGCGTGTCGCGCGAATAAGAATCATTCCTGCCGACTCACGAGATCCCCAAATAGGGGCGCATGCGAAAGCGCCGCGATCCGAACACCTGGATATGTAGTTCGGGCGACAACCCGCGAAATCGTGAACCGGACGTCATCTCGGGAAAAGGCCAAAAATGCGTCCAAAGAGAGACCCGGTACACCCTAGGAACCGATCGCGGGCGAAATCCGAGCAACCGGACATGTAGTTCGGGCGACAACCCGCGAAATCGTGAACCGGACGTCATCTCGGGAAAAGGCCGAAGATGCGTCCAGAGAGAGACCCGGTACACCCTAGGAACCGAGCGCGGGCGAAATCCGAGCACCCGGACAGTGGTTTATGGCGACGGTCGCCGAGACCGATAGACCCGGACGTCAGCTACGAGAACTAAGTTGGAATATCGTTGGTAGGTACCGTGGGAACAAGCAGCGGGGGTCGCCGTCATCGACGGGCATGGCAAAAGCGACCTGAACGTCTTCTCCGAGAAGTCGGCCCGGAACCGGCATTAGGCCCGGTCTACGATGGATGTCGTAAGTCGGAGTCGTAAGAAAATGACCAATCACAATCTATTATTCTCCTTGCGGTCGAAGAATAATGAACTGTGATTGGTCAATTTCTTACGACTCCGACTTCTGACATTCATTGTAGACCGGGCCTTAGGGGCGTAGGAGAGGACGTGCGCACGGGTCGGCGTCCTCAAAAGTCGAAATTTTAAAGTGGTGAAAAACCACTACCCGGGAGCCGGTTAAGCGCATTGCAAATAGGGTACTGGCTGCGGAAATTTCCATCGGGAACATCTGGCGCGCACCTGGCAAGCCAGAAGTCGTAAACACCTATTGTAACTGCGTAGCGTGGAAAATTACCGCGAGAAAGCGGCCGAGACCCCATAGTGGGGGTAAAACTTCGGAGGTAGAGAGCCCGAGAGAGGAATATTCCTCGAGGCAGTCTCTCGTGGGCGCTCGTATAGGTAACATCCTTCTCGCGCGTATATCTCGGCGTGTCGCAGTAACTATCGCGAATACGTACCGGATTACGATTATAAGTTTACCACAGCGTCCGGAACAAACGGGAACGCCCGCACATAGCGTTACATGTCGCCGATACGAAAGGCAAACGGTTTTTCGCGTACCGAAAACGGAAACTTCGCACTTTGCAAGACGTGCGACCGCCATCTTGCGCGGCAACAGTAATTGTAAACCACCACCATTGTGAAACGATAGTTAACAATAAATGGAAGAATTATTTGTGAAAATATATACAAAGTTATCGATTACTTACCTTCAACTTACCTGAACAAGCGGCTGTCGTCCATCTTGGGTGTTAGCGGTGACCCAGGTCGAAGGTCATCAGTGCTGCTGCATTGGAAAAGGCCATAGATGAGACATCCGTGGCGGAAACCTGAAAAGAAACGGCATTAATTGCAGTTATCACGACAATTCTCATACTTACCTTTGTCGCGACATCTTACGGACGCGGTGATCCTGGGCAGCAATGAGCAGCGGTGATCCATGACATCGGCGGCGGAGATAAAGCAGTTGTTGACAAAACCTGAAAATAAAGAGAATTAGTTGAGTTAATTTATCTTAATGCTGGGACTTACCCGATCAAGCGGTTGTCGCGCCATCTTGGCTCCATAGGCAAGGCAGGCTGGTGATAGATAGCGGAGACTCGAGGGGAGGCGACACAGATAAGGCATCCGTGGCGGGAACCTGAAAGGAGGAAGGATTAAGAAAATATTAACGCGTATATACCCGATCAAGCGGTTGTCGCGGTAACCGGTGTCCCTGGCTGGCCGTTGAAGGCCATATCTAGCGGTATCCTGAGTACAGGCGATGCTGACGAGGCATCCGTGGCGGGATCTGAAAATAAAATTATTTAAACAAATTGTTCAACTATAGTGTTGTTTGCATTACAACTACCTACCTCCTCGGTGGTTTGAGGTTAAACTGAGTAGCGACCGATGACTTACAAGACAAAATCGCGTACCCCGTAGCCCGATTACGTATCGTTCGGTTACAACCTAACCTTGCAACCGTCCGCATAGCTGAGTAGCCGAACAACCTCGAGGGGCATTAGCGACCAGGGGAGCAGCCGACATCGACGATTTGCGAATAGTATTACCGGATAAGCGAGTCCGAAGAGCCCATATGGCTAGCGTTTACCTGAATCCCGAAATATAGGTGACCGGGGTACGATTGACCCCGGCAGGCGAGCAGCAGATGACCGACCGAGCGAGCCAACGAGCGGGCCTTGGAAGGAGAGCTAAGCAGAGCAGATCGGGACGAGCGCGGTCGAAATAGCACGAAAGACACGCGAGATAGCGGGGTCACGAGATTGACCCCCGCGAACGGGGGTATATCGGTAATAGCCGGAAGCCGAACCCCGGAATACGTCTCAGGGGTGACCCGGAGGCCAACCACCCGATACGCGAAGCGCCGAGAACGACCAATGCGGAAATAGCGGGGTCACGCGAATGACCCCCGCGCAGAGGGGCACGGTGGTCATAGCCGGGGGCCGAGCCGCGTAAATCGCTTTAGAGGCAACCCGGAGGGCGATCGAATCAATTCCGACGCGATAGCGCCAGCGGGCGCTAAGACCGCGGCGTCACGGGAATGACCCCCGCGCCTAGGGGCACAGAGGTCGCAGCCAATAGCCGAACCACGTAAATCGTCCCATGGGGGTCCCGAATGACGACCCGCCGGACCGCGAAGCGACAACGCCAGCGGGCGCGGAGATCGCGGGGTCACGAGAATGACCCCCGTACCGGGGGGCACGGAGGTCTTAGCCGAAAGCTGAGCCGCGGAGGTCGTCTCAGGGGACGTATAAATAACGACCCGCCGAACCGCGACGCGATATCACCGACGGGCGCGGAGATCGCGGAGTCACGAGGATGACCCCCGTACCGGGGGGCACGGAGGTCTTAGCCGAAGGCTGAGCCGTGGAAGTCGTCCCAAGGGACGCACGAACAACGACCCACCGAACCGCGACGCGATTCCATCGACGGGCGCAAAAATCGCGGGGTCATAACAATGACCCCCGCGCCGAAGGGCACGGAAGTCACAACGGGCGGCCGACTCGACAAACACGCCTCAAGGGCGACCCGAAGGACAACCGATCGACTCGCGACGCGATATTGATAACGGAAGCGAAGCTAGCGGGGACAAACGATGACCCCCGGATATCGGAAACCGAGGGAGCCCGGGGAAAATCGGCGGGTGGAATATCATTAGAGGAGGCGCCGAAATAAATCCAGAGGGTCAGCGAGACCACTCAATCGTGAAATACCCGAACCCGGGAACCGGGAGAGCGGGGTCCAGCGGGACCCATGCCGACGCGTGCGATTAATTATAAGACGTAGATTGAGAACCGCAGGCGCAATTAGTTATAAAGCGCAGACTGAGAACCGCAGCCGTAACCGGCGACAAAAACAGGCAAAAACTATCAAAAGAAAAGTGAAAGCGGGTAACACCTGGCACGGAAAAGTACCAGGATGTAAATAACAACCCGATGGTAGGGATAGATATCCCGAGGTGGGATAGCCGAGAGCGCTCGGCAACTCGAGGCAGTCGCTCGGATACCGCGATCGGGATAACACGCTTTTAAGATTCGCTCATATTTGGACTTAGTGCGTAGTTTAGCACCGTGGTATATCACAAGGAGGCACGCCCGCGTACTAGCGCGTTAAACATAGCATTGTAACAACGTTCGACGAAATGTGTCAACGTGAATTTATAAATCACAACGACGATCTGAAATAAATCAATCGTTTGTTAATATACGCAGTGTCAAGTTAATTTCGAATTACTTACCTGCTACTTACCTTGTCCTACGGCATCGATCCAGCGAAGTCCAGCGGCGTTCCAGTATGCGATTCTGCGAGGATCTGGGGCAGTCAGCGACCGTTGAGATCCATCCGGGGCGAGAGGATTTGCTCGGGTGAAATACCTGAAACAGAAATCGACCGATTAATTAAACGTATCCGTTATCTATTTACCTGGTACTCCGAGGGTGGTCCCACGTTGTCCATCGATGATCCAGCAGTGGGGAGGCAGCGTCGGGGCGTCGAGACATCCTGCGTCGAGATCCTGAAAATAAGAGAGAATTAACGTGATATCGTTGCAATATCGTGTCGTGATTTCGTTACTCACCTTCTCGGTACATATGGGTCAAACCGAGTGGCGACCGTTTGATAGGCAAATCTGGCTGAATTCTCACATTTTCGTGTGATCCACGTACCCGGAGAGTGACGTCCAGTCACAACCTAACCCCCTGTCCTACTTGACTCTGTGCAACCCTTCTGTTCCTACTCTCCTCTTTCTTTTTATCCTCCCGCTCCTTAAGCCATCTGTAACTTCCTTCTGTCTCCTTCTCGCCTATTATATCATCCAACACTACTCTGCTAGTACTTTTCCATACGCACCGTTCCATCAGATGTTCTAGAGTACTCTCTTCCCTGCCACATACGTTACAATTCCTTTCCTCCTCTCGCAACCAGTACTTGTTTTTTAACTTCTCATTCCCGCATCTAGCCCTTGCCTTTCTTTTATGACTACCACTCTCCCCCTTCCTCCTCAAGTATTCTGGGAGCCCAGCCACCTTGATCCTCCTGTATCGTTTATTGTATCTGGCCCACTCAATTAGTATCTCTTGCTCTTTCCTTTGTCGCCTTCTATCTTTACTACTTAGCTCTTCTGCCACACACCTTCCTCTTTCTCTCCATTGTTCCAGATCCGCCTCTTGTACTCCACACCTACTTAAGTATTCTTCTCTCTCCGACCTCCCTCTTGTCAATGTTCCTCTTCCCTCCCTTTCCTTAATACATTCCATCACCCATCTTCTCCGACCATATCCTTGTCTTTCCTTTTCTTCAAAGTTAACCGCCAGCTTGGTCCTTATCCTTATCTTGTCCCTCTTGGTTTCCTCAAAGGCCACATAACCTGGTGTGCATCTCTCCAGGCCCAGTGACCATCTCAGATATCGTGCTTTCTCCCCTTCCACGTTACCATGCTCTAACCAACCCCACACTTCCACCCCATATACCATTACACTCCCTACTAAGCTGTCGAATAACATCATCCTCCTCCTCCAATCGTTCGCAAACTTCCTTTCTCCCAAGCTCTATGTCTTCTTCATCACTAACGTTGCTTTTCTTACCCTCTCCCTAATATCTGGCGAAAATATAAAAGATACGAAAATCGGGTTTTTCGCAAATAAAAGTACATATTTTAAAGTGCATTTCCTGATTTTTTTTTGTTAGTGATGGAAACCCCTTCCCCTACAGCCCTTCGCCCTAGGCCCTGCTTGTCATGTAGGGTTTTGCGGTACCGGCGGAATCTCCGAGCTGGTTTATCTGAAAATAAAAAATAAAAAAAGGTCTAAAAGTTTATAATATTTTCTAGTCCCTATCGAATGGGATTTCCGAAATTTTGCTTTTTAACAAAATGGCGGACTTTCAAACTTAAGACATCAATTTTTAGCCAAAATTTTCATTTTGTTTCTTAAAAAACAAATATAAATAATTAAAAAATTGCAAAAAGCATTCGACAGGGACTAGATAATTTTATATACTTGCGATAGGTTCAAACCTCATTTAAATCGGTCAAGCCGTTTTCGAGTTTCGGTCGGTACCGATTTTGAAAACATGGTTTCCAGAAAAACGTTTTTAAAGTTTTACAACAGGTTTACACTACAATAACACTGTTTTTCTTTCAACTTACATGAAATCATCTATTCCAGGCCTAAACATCCTCCAATTGACTTTTGGCAAGTCGACGTTGAACTCGGGCCTTCCGAGTCGCGTGCTGCGCGCAAATGTCCGCTTGGTTGACTCGACGAGTATCGCTTGACGCTGTGAATTGCGCTGCATTTTGCCCGATTTTAATTCCCATCGTGTTCATTATTTTTAATAACGATGTCGCACCTTTGTTGAATAAACAAACTGCTATGCAAGTTGCTGTTTCAACGATGCGAGCACTGCTGTTTATAATTTTTGGTGTAATTTTCCAAATTAAGTTGTTATAACTTTTGTTATTATTCTGGGTAAACCCGCCAAGACAACGATTTAGCAACGTTTCATTAGACAGGTCTTTATAAATAGAGCGAATCGCATTAAAAACCTTTTCAGGTAAGTTTTTGAAACTTTGCTCGTACCTGTCTAAAGTGCCGTTAGCTTTTGCCTGTTGCCACTCACACCACGATTCGGAGCGTTCGGGACAGAGTTGATGTTGCGGATCTTTTGTTGTTGAACTATAATGATGGAATGTAGCCCACATAGCGTCTCGCATTTTTTCCACTGAATCATAATTTCGGCGAATTGCAAGACCGTAATATACGCTGAGCTTATCAATCATCTTCGCAGTTAATTTGTTTTTGCCACCAATACTTTTATTTTATTTTTTACATTTTCGGAGTCGCACGTCTATTCATTTTTGCACGTGTCCGATGCACTTCTTTTTATTTATAACCACATTATCTCCATATAGTTTGGAATCGATGATACCTTCATAAGTTTTTGAATTGCCATCGCCAATATAGTTCGTATATTTTACTCCGTACAGTTTTTCGGATCTCTGAAACATTTTTTCCATGGCGTCCACTTCCATTTTGCCAGATGAGACGTAATGATTTATATGGCAGATTGGTTCGTGTTCAGTTTTCCATTCATCGTATTCTTCAGTACCTTGTTTTTTTTACCCAAGTTTCGCATCCTTTACAATAAACAGACTTGATGTTAATGTACTTTTTTCGAATAAATACCGATTAGAGAGCAAACACCGAACGAAGAAGTAAATCCTCGCTTTTGCCATGTCCCGTCTCCAGAAATCGCCAGCTCCATAACATCATCCTCCACTTCCCGTTCCAAGCTCGTCCTCAGCTGTTCTTCTTTTACCGCATCTCTCATAAGTAATTCAGCAACAGCCTTAGACGCTACATGAATGTTTTTCTAAATTTCATCATGCGACTTTTGGGCGACAGGAAGCGGTAAATCCATCAATCCGCAAAATTTTTTCTCTCCGGTTGGTCCTTGGCCTATACAGCGCATAGCAAAAGTAAAACGACGATTTATTTCAAATGCCAAACCGATCTGTAAACAAGAAGGAATAAGTCTCGGTTTGCAAAGTTGGCAAGTTAACATTATCTTGAAGCCAAGACCTCGAGTGCTTTCCGGATAAAATTTTATGTCGCCTCCACATTCTTTACACTTTACAAATTGCGAAATTTTAGTAAAGACAAAGTTAAAGTTTAAAATTCGGTAACTGATACTTTTATCTTCTGCCACTGACACGTTGGTACAATTTTTCAATTTTTTCGCAGCATTTAAAGTGGTGTCTTTTTCTTTTTTCATATCCCATTGATTGATCGATATTCTTTGTTTACGCCTCGTATCTTTACGAAATTCATTGCTACAATGAGCTTTTCGGAAACCTTTCGATTTAGACATTAAGAACACTCAAACAACTTGGCGATACGCACAACACAGCTGACACTAAGCGACTGAATATAGTTTGACCCTATAACCTATTACAGTGTCATCTGTTGAGAGAAAAATAAATTAAGTCTGCAGATGGGGGTACATTCAAAATAGAACAAAAGGAAACGGTTTTGACCGGTTTTTATAAGGGGCCGTACCTGCGCGCCGCTCCACAAAGAGCTACTGCATGCCTGTGCGCCGCGCAGTACAAAGCGCTGTATCTTCTATACTTGTTCGAATTTCAAAAAAACGGCTTTAGGGTTTTATTTTTAAGACATTAAACATTCAAAATATGCAAAAAAATCGATTTTTTCAATCCGAGAAAAGTATGTGCCCCCTTAATTATTGCAAATTATTACAGTTTATAATGTACATATAGTATAAGTATACTACCGCAAAAGTATACTAGACGCAAAAGTATAACCTTAAAATTGATAGTCATTTTACTCTTTGCTTTCGCTGTGGCATACAACCAGATTACAGCTATTTTGGCTGTATTTTAGTTTTTGCTTTTTTCCTCGCTAAAATGGCTGCGGCTTGTTTTGGTTTCTTTGACAACTGTTACAGCAACTCTACGCAGCTATTAAAACAGCTAAAATAGCTATGGCTAAATTATGGCTTTTGTTATTGCTGTTATAACGACTTTATACCAATTAATGTAACTAAAATGGCTGCGGCTAGTATTGATTTTTCTGACAATTGTCACATCGACTTTACAGCTATTAAAACAGTTAAAATAGCTATGGCTGCATTTTGACTTTTTCATTAGCTGTCACAACGACTGTATAGCTATTAATATAGCTAAAATAGCTGTAACTGCATTTTTTGACTTTTTTAGTAGCTGTTACAGCGTTTTTGCAGCTAAAAATCTAGCAAAATAGCATTTGCTGCCAAATAGCTGTAATTAAGGCTGGCAGCACGTTATATTAGTCACATTTTTGCTGTCGCCACGAATATTGGGAACGGGCATGATGACGTCAGCTGGCCAATATGGCGACCATAAGCCGGCTCATCAACACGCGAGACATATGTGAGCTCACTCAGTTTTGTCGATATAATTGTAAAAGAAACTATAAATCAGTGTAGTAAAAGTGTGAATCATGTTTCTAACATTGTTAGAAATCTGCAGATATATAGACTCAACTTTGTCGTCTCGGAATATTGTGGAAAGAGAAATTACTACAAGCTGGACATTTCGTATCTTGCGGTCGTTTACCGCAAAGCAAAGAAGGAACGATACAATTAATTGCAAGATGTTTGCAAACATCTAGCTTGAAAAGCGGAATTTCTCACAAAATTGAAGGAAGCATCTCAACAAATGGAGAAATCGTTAAAATGTGCTGCTCCTGCAAAGCAGGAAACAGCGGACGATGTAAACATGTTATTGTAGCACTCATGTCTTGTCAAAGGTATGTATGTTTTTTATGTAAGTTGAATCTTATAATTTTTTATAATAATAAGCTTTTGTATGATATATACATGTAGTGTAAGTAAAGTTTATAGTATATACTTCTGACTTTGACAACTAATATTTTTTCTAACCTCAATGAACAGAAAGTTTTAAAATATAATTAGTTTATCGCATATATAACTATCAATTCGCATGCAATTTAAGAAATTATTCTAAGACGATTAATTAATGCATAATTTAGATTTTTTTATTTTAATGTTTTATTTTTTTTATATTTTAAGAGTCAAACTTTCGAAGCTTGACGGACTGTCTTGCACTGATGTCAAGTGCTCCTGAAAAAAGAAAACCAAAGAAGCATTGCAACAGTATGAACCGATGCCTTTACTGGATCACCCTTGCATGCAAATAATAAAAGTAAATGTAGTTAATGTGTCTGCAGAAAAAAGGGAGGAGTTTAATAAAAATTGGCTTTCACTCTCATCAAATGCTATCAAAAAACATTTGTATTGCATGCAAGGGTGATCCAGTAAAGGCATCGATTCATACTGTCGCAATGCTTCTTTGGTTTTCTTTTTCCAGGAGCACTCGACATCAGTGCATGACAGTTCGTCAAGTTTCGAAAGTTCGACTCTTAAAATATAAAAAAAAAATGAAACATTAAAATAAAAAAAACTAAATTATGCATTAAAATAAAAAAAACTAAATTATGCATTAATTAATCGTCTTAGAATAATTTTTTAAATTGCATGCGAATTGACAGTTATATATGAGATAAACTAATTATATTTTAAAACTTTCTGTTCATTGAGGTTAGAAAAAATATTAGTTGTCAAAGTCATATGTATATACTATAAACTTTACTTACATATCATACAAAAGCTTATTATTATAAAAAATAATAAGATTCAACTTACATAAAAAACATACATACCTTTGACAAAATATAAGTGCTGCAATAACATGTTTACATCGTCCGCTGTTTCCTGCTTTGCAGGAGCAGCACATTTTAACGATTTTTCCATTCGTTGAGATGCTTCCTTCAATTTTGTGAGGAATTCCGCTTTTCAAGCTAGATGTTTGCAAACATCTTGCAATTAATTGTATCGTTCCTTCTTTGCTTTGCGGTAAACGACCACAAGATACAAGATGTCCAGCTTGAAGTAATTTCTTTCCTTCCACGATATTCCGAGACGACAAAGTTGAGTCTGCATATCTGCAGATTTCTAACAATGTTAGATACATGAATCATTTTTTACTATACACTAATTTTTGGTTTCTTTTACAATTATATCGACAAAACTGAGTGAGCATACATATGTCTCGCGTGTTGACGAGCCGGCTTATGGCCAGCTGACGTCATTATGCCCGTTCTCAATAGGCAGATTGTGTTACTTAGGATTCTAAAGTTTAGAGTGAAAAAAACATTTTTAAAATATAACGATTTTTTGCGGAAATTTATTTACTTGACTTTATGCGAAAGAATATAAATTTAATGTTGCGATAATTTTGTCTCAACCAGTGTATTTTATAAAAATTGGACTATTATTAATTTTTGTATTTATTATTTATAAACATTATGAATTATGATAATTAATAAGTTCTCTTACCGTTGTAAAACTTTGTAAAGAGAAAATGTATATCATTCCAGCGGATAAACGACAAGGCTCTAAACACTTTCGCAACGGAATAAGTAAATTCTTTTGCCATTTTAGTGGCATCGTATACCATAATCCATTATATCTGAAGGCATATATGTGTGTTAATATATTGCAATTAAAATATATTTTTCAAGTTTTGAATATATTTTTACATATACAGGGTGTCCCAACGCACTGTATTTAAGCTCGTGATGAGATAAAAAGGATCGAGATAAACAAAAATGTCCTTTACCATTTTGCGATAATCGCAACAGTTAATGAGTTATTAATTAATACATCTGAGCGAATGAGCGCATGAGAAACGGTAGGCTTGAGTGGCTTGACTTAGCAGGCGCGCGCGTGTGCGCGCGGCGAGTCGGCAAGGGCAAGCGCGAGTGTGGCCGAGCGGCGAGTGACAAGGGGCGTGGTCACGCGGCAAGTAGAGAGGGGCGTGCGGCACGCGCTCATACGCAAGCTTGCCAACTCGCCGCGCGCCCACGCGCGCACCTGCCGAGTCCGGCCTACCGCTTCTCATGCACTCATTCATTCAGACGTATTAATTAATAACTCATTAACTATTGCGAATATTGCAAAATGGTAGAAGACATTTTTGTTTATCTTGATCCCTTTTACCTCATCACAAGCATTGGATACAGTGCGGGACACCTTGTATACATTTGATATATGTTTATATTTTTTATTTTAAAGAAAAAATTTGCTTGACAGATTAAATTTTAATTTAAATAAAAATTTTTATATTCCAAAATACTTACATTTTGTGAGTAGTTTCAATGCTACTATCTATGATCTTTTGTCCTTGAAAACTGATGCAAAATAGATGAAAAACTTGAGCAATAACGTATACTAAATATTTTATCATTTCTTCAGTTTGTCCCGAAACCATCACTATCTAAAATTGTAAAGATATAAAATTTAATAATATAGTCTCTTTATTTGTAAGCTAAGAAGCAAAGTAAAATATTTTTTAGGATATTCTATATTTTAATATCTTTTATATAACATGGAATTTCTACAACACGGTTTCGCTCACGGATAGAGAATTTGAAGGGTAATAGCACAAATAAAATTTCTGAAGTTTAAAAGATTATCCTTTATAAAAAGTATATAGAAATGTATAAACATAGCCGAAAAAAATGGAATTTTATTTTTTGATCAGATTGTTTCACTGAAAAAAACGCATTTAAAAAAAATTTTTAAATGTTAAAACTCCATATTACGAAATTTACAAAAATCTGTTACAATTCACAAAGAGGCATCAAAAAGAGATGTCACAAAGAAGCAACAAAACGAGAATTATAGATTAACCTCTTGACTGTAAATGACTGAAAAATCTGCAAAAAAACAGAATTTTATATTTTTATATTTTTGGGGTCGCGCTGAAATCAAATCTGAAATCAAAATTGCAAAATACAAAATGACGGATCCAATATAGCGGATTAAATGCCAAAAATTGTTTAATTTGCATAAAAATTTTTTAAAGGTTTTTGAAACTTATTTCAAGTTCAAAATAAAAATTCAATAATTCAAAATAACAAATTCAATATGACGGAAAAATGCAAAATATGGTTCAATTTGTATAAAAAATTTTGAAAGGTTTTTGAAGCCGCTGAATTGAAAGCTAATTAAAAAAATTTGAATTTGAATTTGAAAACAGCGGCTTCGAGAAACTCTCATTACAAATTTTTATACGAATTAAACGAGTTTTTGGATCTTTAATCCACAATTTTGAATTTAAAATGTTAAAAGTTTGACCTCAAATTTAGATTTAGCGACTCAAAAAACCGCCAGAAAAAATTTTAATTATAATTTTATTAACTTTTTTGTGTCAAAAGCACCTATTTTTGGCCCAATTTTTCCCTTAAGCTAACAAGTAAACCTCGGGGTAGCTCAGGCGCCAATTTTTTACAAATTTTTTAAAGTTTTTTATGTCAAAATATGAAAAAAATCTGTCATTACTTTCAGCTTTAATAATTTTTTCGATTTTAAAAATTTTGTAAATTTTAAACAAGTACACAACTTTAAGGTGCTATTTCATTTGTCGTATGACTTTGTCAGACGTACTGATTAACTGTCGACAAGTATAGAAGTGGGGGACATCCGTCGGAGAGTTGCTGTTGTTTTGTCGTTCAGAAAGTAGAGTCTAACCCAATTTCTGACGACGGTGACATCATGGCCTTTTTGGAATCCCCTTTGGGGAATTGGACACCATATTAACTGACATTAACTAAAGAAGAAGTGTGCACGCAGTGTTTGGTATTAGTTATATGCGGTCGTATGTTACATACTTTTATCGTATTTGTTAGATTAATAAATCGAAGATGGAAGACAACAATGTAAGTTTATTATTTATATTAAATTAATAAAATTTTTTATAAAGTTTAGTTTAAAATAAAAATTATTTTTGTATAAACTTTTTTGTAAAATCTGATCTATATACAACACCACGTTACAAGAAACTGTAGAAATGAAAAGGCATGATTGCCCTTCATCGTACACAAACGTCTATATTGATGACAATGAAAATGTATGCCCAGTGCTTAATAAGTAAATTATTGCTTTTTATTATTATTATTATTATATGTTTTACATATCGCGCGCGCGCGCGTGTGTGTGTGTGTGTGTGTGTGTGGGTGGGTGGGTGTGTGTGTGTAGATTGCATATATGCAGTATCTTTAACTATTCTATGAGATGAGAAAATAGCGTAACATTTTCTATACAAGAAGTACATATGTTTATCATCAGAATTGTATGTACAACATATGTATATTTTATCACATTTATATTTAAATATCTATAAATTTTAAGAATCAATCATATCAAACAAATTTTCTCTTTGTTTCGTACAGGAGATAAGACTGTTACAAACATCGTGTTCTAATTTCACTCTTACAACCGAATATTCTCGTGGTAAATAATTATCAGTACAAAATTACCTTTTTCAAAAAGGTTAAAAAACGCCAAGGACACGCGCAATGCTGTAAATCCAAAAATCCAACCTAAGTGATAAGTAGCTTTAATTTCTTTTTAATAAAATGGTAATTATAGAGTTTAGGGGGCTCACCTCAAATATCGATGAAATTATGCTCAATCGACGCGTTTTTGCACGAAACAAAAGAATCTGTCAGAAAAAAGTGTCGCTTTGCCCTGCGACGCGAGATACTAAACAAAGTTGACAGAAATCACCGCGAAATAACAAAGTAAATAGGACGTAATATGGAACGTTAACTAGAATTACATATAATAGAACAAGAAACAGAAAATATGCTTGAATACGAAGTAATATTGAACATCGAATATCATCAAAGTGCGCCACGTTCGGCGCGCAAGGACTCGACGTCCGAAACCGCGAAAGGGTTCGGTCGCAAAGGTATATGACGCCCGCGAAAGGCGCGGGTTTCTAAACATAACGCGGACTACAGTACGACTATTAACACGAAAGTATAACACACGCAAGAACACTTAGGACGACGCAAAATATAATATGCAAGGACACTCAACATAACGCAGAATACTGCACGTGAGTGCAATGAATAAACGAAGACATTGAACACGGAATAGCGCGCGAGAAGAGACTGACTATGACACAATTAGTTCCCGCGAAATCTATCACGCAACACAAAGTACGACGCACAATAATACGCGCAATAATACACGCGGTCGTGAGCACGAAGAACACGAGAAATGATTCGGCCGCTACCGCAGTCGCCTGCGTTCTTTCCGCAATCTCCAGGAGCTCGTTACGGCCTATACGTGATCCTCTGAGCCAACGAGACTATCCTGGGGCCCCTCGTTCTCGATGCCATCAACGCCAAACTTACGCCGTTTTGGTAGTCAACACCAAGTATTCACGCGTCGGCACCTGAGCGAGAGCGCGATCCGGAGGGCGGTGTCGTGGCTTTACACACGTGAAATGTTTGAGGCAACCTCACTGAAAGTCTGCTCTTCTCCAACAACGGTTCGTAGTCGTCCGGGCTCGGGCTTCGGCAACCAGCGGTTCAAGTATTGTACGCAAAATCTCTAAAGCCTGATCTACAATGTGTTCTTTGCTTCTTGTTTTTTGCTCTTAACTTCTTTGCGACTATCTCGTATTTCACAATTCCGCCGCGTAACGCGATGTTTTTTGTTCTCTGTCGCCCAAGATAAAAATTGACGAACTTTAGAAGAGACAAGAAACCACGTTACGCGACGAAATTGCGAAATACGAGATAGTCGCAAAAAGGTTAAGAGCAAAAAACAGAAAGCAAAGAGCACATTGTAGATCAGCCTTAAGGCGCGATAGCCGGGCGCCACCAAAAATACATATTACGCCGGAGGACGACCAGGAAGTGCGATCGTGTGAATTCGCTCGATAGCGGAATCGATGTCGCGCCTCACGAGGGCATGCGCAGCTTTTCGGCGCGATAGCGCGGGCCAATTAGAGGCGGGCTCGCGGGTTCGCGACAGATCCTCGCGCAGTGTTGTCGGCAGCAGATCCTGCGGGGGCGTTCTATGGTCTCTCGTTTTTGCAACGGCCTCTCGAAATCCTTAAGCTGCGGTCCGGACACGCTGGTTCCTCCACAATGCTCCCTTGTGACCCGGGGGTGCTGGCCAGCCACCCCCGGAGCCCGATTACTGCAGTCGAGGTTAGCCGGGGAAACTCGTCCTCTCCCGGCGCCGAGGTCCTGCTGCATCAAGCTCCGTTCGCTGTCACACCACGCGCCGCGCGCGTGTTTTCCTGTACCCCTTCTCGTTTGGCTGTCCGCGAGCTCCGCTAACAATCGCTTCCGTCGGTTCCTCGTCTCGGTCCTCCCTGCTTACTCCAATTCTCCGGATCTTCCGCATTCCGACGGGAACGTCCTGGTTTGGTCTCGGCAAGGTGCCAATTATAATACAAAAAGAAAGAAAGGGATCAGAAATCGGAAACGCAATTTAATTAAGCCCCTGGAGATTTCGCAACCGCCTCCCTGGACCGTCCTCGGGCGCGAAACCCGCGCCTTGTGATGGCGGCGGGAACGTTACCACGATGCAGCGAAACTGCAACGTCATAGTAAGTATCAAAGATTATATCAATTTAAAAACAACCAAAACCCATCGTCAAAAAAGTCGTGACAATTAATTCGACCAAAACCAATGGTCGAACTATCACGACACTAGCCAAACGTTGTCGATTATAAAAATAGAGATTTTCTCGTTAATCAATTATTGGCGAAACAAAACATATACTTTTTTCTTATTTTATTTTGAATAAATATTTTTATTTTGTACTGTTACCTCTTTAATTTTTGTGATTAAAATAATTCTTTGTAATATTATAATTTTATTAAGGAGAATTAAAGCTACTACCACTTGGGTTGGAATAGGAAGACCCTTGAATGGGAACACAAAAATATATACATAGGTTTTATTTTTTTTTAAGTAGTTGCACAACAATTATTTTTTAAAGCAATATATATATATATATATATATATATATATATATATATATTCTCTTTGCAATTGGCGCAATTTAAAGATTTCACATCTTTTTTTGAAATACATGTCACTTGGGTTGAGTTAAACAACCAATTTTGTGATATAATAATTTTGTTAAAAAGAAATAAAGTTACTACTACTTAGGTTGAATTTTTAGATTTATAACATACATTGTGCGTGTACTTGGCGCTTTTTTTGAAAAAGATAATTTTGCATTTATATCACACATTTTGTAGCATTACGAATCTTATAAACAGTATACATGGTGAAAGCTAAAGGTGTTACAGACTATTATTTCTAAGAAACAAAATTTTTATATTTTAGCTTAGCTTTAGAAATAACAGTTTGTAACGCCTTTACACCCTGTATATAAACTTTAAATTTAAATACCTTATATTCTTTTGTTTTTAAAATATTTTTAATGTTTTAAAATTGTTGTCATACATTCTTTATCTAATTGACACAATGTACATAGATAGATATACATATATTTATTTTCAGCTTAAAGCCAAGAAGAGGACTCGGTTTACAAACAGAAACCTTAAACACTCATCCGTCCACACCTTGTCCCACTCCTTACAATCTACTTAACTATTTACAATATTGTGTTCTAACCTACTTTAACTAACTCGTTTCCTATGATTCCGCTCTTATCTTTCCTTCAATAAATCTTTCTCTTTCCACAGCCTTTTTAATACCCTCCCTTTTTCTATATCTAAAACGTCATTGCAAAGCTTATCCAACCTTTTCTTATTATTATTACCTAGATTAATGAACCAGTCACCTATTACTATGCAGTCTCCCACATAATGTTCTAAATTATCCTTTCCCACCTTACAAAATCTACACCATACTTTCTCGTCCTCTAACCAGTATTTGTTTGCTTCCTCCATATTACCACATCTTAATTTTATCAAAGTTCTTATTCCATCACCTGCCATTAACTTATCCATATTTTTTTTAAATAAATACCTAGGCTTTTCACAACTTGCATCTATCTCCTTATATCTTTTATTGTACCTCGCGTTTCTGACTTTGCAATCTATAATTTGTTCTTGTATCCTGTTCTCTTTCTCTAACTATCTTGTCCATATCAGTACCCTCCCGTCTTGAAATTTTTGTAGCCTCAAGGCCCCATCCCAACCTGTTATAATAACTCTCTCTTTCTTTACTGAATAAATCTTTTTTCTCTTTCACCAAACCATTCTCCACTTTATCTTTTTCCTCCCAGCTTGCAGCAACGAACCTATTCCTTCCACTTTCTCTACTTCTTTTCTCACAGCTCATTGTTCTTAATCCCGAATCAATCTTTAGTTTTTTTAAACCTAACTCTCTTAAGATCACATACCTTGGCGTACAAAAATCTAATATAAAATCCATCTAATATAGTCTAACATTATCTTTTCTAATACACTTTTTTTCTCCTAACCCCACACTTCCACCCCGTATTCCATAACACTCTTAACTAGATACTTAAATAATATCCATCTTCTCCTAACATCGTCTTTACATATCCTTTCACCCAGACCTCATACCTTATTAACTGCTATCCTACCTTTCCTACTCAATTCTTTTATGTGATCCGTGTAATTTCCTTTCCTGTTAAACGTGAAACCTAAATACTTAAATTTCTGTACTTCTTCTATTCTTTCCTTGCCCCATATCCATCTCCTACTACCTATCTTATCTCCACTGTTAAAAATCATAACTTTTGTTTTTTCCGTACTTAATTCCAGTTTCCTGTCCTTCAAAAATAACTTCAATGTATCCATCATATCTTCCAGTGCCTTTTTATTCTTAGCCATTAGTACCATATCGTCAGCGTAAGCTAACGACCAGACCCTACACATTTCTATTACAATACCTCCTACATTACGTTTATCTAACGGAATATAAAGACTAAACAGGTCTGGACTCAGAACGCAGTCCTATCTTACACCTTTCATCGTGATGAACCTTCTCGTGAGACCCGTTTTCGTCCTGACTGTCGTTTCCGTTTCTTCATAAATTCCTTTAATCCTGCTTATCAAGTTGCGTCCCACTTCTTTTTCTTCCATTACCTTCCATAATTTTTCTCTATCTACGTTGTAAAAAGCCGCTTTCAGATCCACAAAAAGTGCATATACTTTGTTATCTCCACGTTCTTTTTCTTTCTCCCTCTGCGTAATGTGGTTTAAAATGAAGATGTTATCCATTGTAGACCTACCTTTTCTGAAACCAACCTGGCTTTTAGGTAGCATACCTTTCGATTCTATAGCATCCTCCAGTCTGTTTTTCAGGATTTCGGCATACACTTTATAAGCTGAACATAGTAGCAAGATTCTTCTATAACTTTCCGTCTTCTTTTTATTACCTCTCTTATACAACGGCACCACTATGCTCAGTCTCCACTCTGTTGGAATAGTTCCTTTCTTCCATATTTGGTTTATTAGACCAGACAACTCCTCACCGCTAAACCACCATACATCCAGGCCTCTATTGGGATCCCATCTATTCCCGCTGCTTTACCTAATTTCATCTTCTTTACCGCATCGGCTATCTCCTCTTCATTTAACTCTTTCTCTTCTTCCTGCTCATACCTCTCGTGCTTTTCGGTTCTTATTTCCCCCTCACTTATACCTTCCTCTTTTCCGTCTAACTTTCTTTCGATTCCATTTTTCTTATTTATTACCTCTCTCTCCTTACCTTCTAATAGCTTCATAAAATAATTTCTCCATTCTTCTTCCTGTATATTGTTCTCTATCCAGTCCTTCTTCCTTTGCCTATTTATATATCTCCAAACTTCTTTTTCATTCCTCAGGTTTCTCAGCTCCTCCTCTTTTTCTTGTAATTTGTCTTTCCTTCTTCTCTCCGACAACATTTTTAAGTCTCTCCTTTCTTCTATAAAGTCTTCTTTTCTACCTTTCTTAACTTTCATCTTCTGTATTTCCTTTTCACCTCCCTCTTTTTCTTATGTTAGTGCAGCTCCTGTTCCACCAGTCCTTGTGTCCTAATTCCCTCCTCTTCGTCTTCTTAATCTCTTTATAAATTATTGCCTTATAAATAAACTCTTTAATTCTTCTCCATTTTTCCTCAACCGACCATGACTTTTGCCACTCCATTTCTCCTAGCTCCATCGTCCCTTTCTTGTATAATTTCCTCGCTTCCATATTCCAGTTTAGTATTCTCCTTATGTTTTCTTCTTCCTTGTCCGCTTCTTCTCTTATTTCTGCTGTTTGTCTTCCAATCCCCTTCATTTCCACTGACAAAGGCATGTGGTCCGAGTCCATCCTGTCGTCTATCTTAAATTCTAAAACATTATCTTGTATTTATTCGTTTACAATAGTATAGTCAATTACCGAGCTGTCTCTCGCACCTACATAAGTAAAGTCACCTTCCCAATCCCCTTCTGTTCTACGTTTAATATATGCCAACCTCTTTCATCCAACATATCCATGCCTACCTTCATTACCTAATATTTTATCCTTGCTTTTTCTTTCTATATCGTACTCCGCAACTTTATCCCCTCTTAACTCTCCTATCCTTATATTGAAATCACCACCTATAATTATTCCTTCACACTCATACCTTTCTGTAATCTTCTTAAATGTTAATTGACACAATGTAAAAATTTCATAGATTTGTTTGATGTTAAAAATACATATTACTTGAGTTAAGTTAATTAACGGAACTTTGCGATATTATAGTTTTGTTAAGAATTTTTGGAAAAATACACATCGCTTGGATTGAATTGAATAAAGTAATGCAATTTTATATCATAATAATTTTGTCAAGGCTACTACCAATTCGGTTGGAATAGAAAGACTCTATTAAGGTGTTTTTTATGTGAGGGTAGGGGTAGAAGTGGAAATGGGCAGTGATGTGTGTGGGTGAGTAAGAGTGTGTTACATTGAAACGTATCGGGATATATTAAGGTATTTTAGGTAGGTAGAAGAAGGGTTGGGATAGTCAGGTGGGAATGGCGTGAGTAGAGGTCAGTAAGAGTGTGAACGGTATTTGGGGGTGTGTAAAAATGTACGCGAATATTAAAATCTATTTATCGAAAATATGAACCGGATTTCTTATTTAGATGAATGGAAGGGGTGAAGGTGGTCAGGTAAATGGCGTGAGTGGTGGTCAGTAAGAGTGTGAAAGGTACTTGGGGGTGTACGCGAATATTAAAATCGATTTATCGAAAATATGATATTTTATTTAGGTGGGTGGAAGCGGGGTAGGGAATGGTTAAATGAATGACGTGAGTAGAGATCAGTAAGAATGTGAAGAGTGCTTGGGGGTGTGCGAGGGTATAAACGATATATTAAATCAAAATGTGAACCGGATTCTTATTTCCTATTTTCTATTTCCTATTTCCTATTTCCTATTTCCTATTTCCTATTTCCTATT
>NW_020216656.1:168336-198457 GCF_003070985.1 Temnothorax curvispinosus | reverse complement strand
ATTTCCTATTTCCTATTTCCTATTTCCTATTTCCTATTTCCTATTTCTTATTTCTTATTTCTTATTTCTTAATTTGCAAATCTATGTCTTCGCGTAAATATAACCTGTATTGTCTCGCTCCGCGCGTACTTGGCGCGAGACACTGCCGTGTCTCTTGATAATGTCAAATATATAGTATTATGCCGGGATTACGATGAATTTAACGTAACGGAACGCGACGGACGCGAAGTAACGTAACGTGAACTATTGTGAATTTCTATTCATACCACGCTGTCAAATCATTTTTCAAATGCACGCTGCTTCACGTTACGGCGATCGTAATTTCTTAAGTTCACGTTACGTTACTTCGCGTCCGTCGCGTTCCGTTACGTTAAATTCATCGTAATCCCGGCATTAATGTTAGTATTAAACGTAATAATTACATAACATTATTTGTCTTTAAGTAATAATCTTATGAAACCAATTGCAAAGGAAGATATCGAAGAGCTCGTCATAGCAGTTTTTTAAAAAAAAAGGTAATTATACAGTAATACGGACCACCCTCCGATGACTTTGACCTTGACATATGTTGTCAAGGTCACCCTCCTAAGTGACCTTCAGAAGTTTTTAGTCGACGGTCGTAATTCGTTAAAAAAGGGTGACCCCTCATTTTATCTCAGCCCAAAACATCTCAGCAAAAATATCTCGTCTATAATATCTCAGTCCAAAATGTCTCAGTTCAAAAATATCTTAGTCCAAAATGTCTCAGTCCAAAAATATCTCAGTCCAAAATGTCTCAGTCCAAAAATATCTCAGTCCAAAATGTCTCAGTCCAAAATGTCTCAGTCCAAAAATATCTCGAGTAAAATAATAATGATGGGATGAAACGTCTGGTGGATTCAACGTTCTAAATCGTCGATTTAAACGAGGCACATGTTTCTATTGTTGGCTTATAATAAGAGATGGCATTAATTGAATGTGTATAAATGATGGCTGGTTGATTCGCTGTTGATTGGGTGGTTCGTGTATTATTGGCTCGTTAAGTACGTTGAAGCTCGTTAACTAATTGCTGATTTTTATTGTTAACATGCCGTTACACTTAGTACAAAATCAAAAGAAAGGATATAACCTTATCCATGATGACTATATTTATCGCTATTATCGTCAGAGTTCCGATCATCATGTTTGGAGGTGTATTTATTACGGCACCGGAAAATGTCGTAGTAGTTGTAATACGACAACAAAAGACAAAGACGGTAAATTATTTGTTTGCTGTTATTGAATTATTATAATACTTTAATAATAATAATACCTAATAATACTTTAGTTATCAAGCGTGTAATTATTTTTACAGGTAATGTTATAGATAAAATTGATCATAAACACGCTCCGGAGCCAGCTAAAGTTGAGGTTATGGTCGCAATGGCAAAATTGAGGAATACAGCCCAGCATAGTAAAGAACCTACTGCAACTATTGTTTCTGCGTCCGTTGCTAATGTCTCTGTCGCTGCTTCTGGTGAGCTTGCAAGTCGTCGGGACTTGAGTCGCACGGTAAATCGTATACGTAATGTTAGTCAAAATTTGCCAGCTAATCCTACTACTGCTGCTGAGCTTATCGTCCCTCAGGAATATTGCATTACAAAAAGTAACGACTTATTTTTACAACGAGATGTCACGATTACAACAGCCACGAGAAGTGATCGGCTTTTGATATTCACTACAAATAACAATATGAATATGTTGCGGTCTAGTAGAGTTATGTATGCTGATGGTACATTCAATACTGTACCTAATATATTTTAACAAATGTATAGTATACATGGTGCTGTTGAGGGCAAACTATTGCCATTAGTTTTCGCGCTCATTATTGAAAGAGTTAAAAGCTATAGAGCCTAGATTTCAGCCGGAAGTAGTGATGGCTGATTATGAGCGTGCATTTATCACGGAAAGCGCTAAAATATTTCCGAATGCAATTATTAAAGAATGTTTCTTTCACTTCACACAGTGTGTGTGAAAGCAAATTCAAGCGTGTGGATTGCAAGAAAACTACGACAATGATGCGGAGTATGCCTTAAATTTCAGATTGTTATGCGCGCTTGCGTTTGTACCGCCGAATGATGTTGTGGAAGCTTACGAAAAACTTATTGCTACCCCCTTTTATGTTGATCACGCTCAAGAATTGGATTGTTTATTACAATACTTTGAAGAGACCTGGATTGGAATACGTAATCGACGTCAGCAGAGGACTGGGGCTTTATACTCTATTTCATCATGGAATCATTATGATACAACTTTGCAGCATGAAGACAGAACAAATAACAAAGTAGAAGGTTGGCATAGTGGATTTAATAATCGTGCCCAAGCAGCCCATGTCAGTGTGTGGAAGTTCATAGAGTTACTTCAAGAAGAGCAAGTATTTACTGATCGTGAAATTGAAAAATTGCTGGCTGGAAATGATGATACTCAAAATAACTGCCTCCACGCATACACTTTCCACGCGAAACAAGGTGGCACATGGGTTTACTACTTTCCACGCGTGGAAAGTCCATGCATGTACTTTGAAGGCACACTATGTGTCTAGTTTAATAATAGTGGAGTCCCCTGCAGGGGGGCGGAACCTACTGCCTCCACGCATACACTTTCCACGCGAAACAAGGTGCAACATGGGTTTACTACTTTCCACGCGTGGAAAGTCCATGCATGTACTTTGAAGGCATACTATGTGTCTAGTTTAATAATAGTGGAGCCCCCCGCAGGGGGGCGGAACCTACTGCTTCCACGCATACACTTTCCACGCGAGACGAGTTGTCACATGGGTTTACAACTGTCCTAATACTAATTAAATGTAATGTTAATTTTTTATAATAATATTTTGTAATAAAAATTTGTAAGATGTAAATCACTACAATGATATTGTGTAATACAAATTGTATGATGTACTTTCGAAGTTAATTATTGTCAGAGATATTTTTGGACTGAGACATTTTGGACTGAGATATTTTTGGACTGAGACATTTTGGACTGAGATATTTTTGGACTGAAATATTTTTGAACTGAGACATTTTGGACTGAGATGTTTTTGGACTGAGACATTTTGGACTGAGATATTTTTGGACTGAGACTTTTTGGACTGAGATATTTTTCCCGAGACTTTTTTGTATGAGATTATTTAGGAGAGACATTTTGACTGGGAACCGTTAAAAAGTTATTACCAAAAAAAGTTTGGAAAATATAGCAGCTATTTTGATTATTGGAAGGCATAAATGACTAATATATATGTCGAAATAGTTCACGCATACATTTTCTACGCAAAATATTCTTTCGGCGTATAGATTAGTGACGCGCTTTAAAAGTATTTAAGTGTTTAAAGCGCGTCACTAACCTACATAGGTTAGTTGACGCGCTTTAAACACCTGGGGTCCGTTCCGTTTCACGCATATGCGCGCATTTATCTATAGCATACGTAACGTTTACTATAGACAATGCGCGCATCATGCGTGAAACGGAACGGACCCTTAAATACTTTTAAAGCGCGTCACTAACTTACATAGGTTAGTTGACGCACTTTAAACATTTAAAAAATATAAATGAATAAATAATATAGTACTTATTACCATTTCGTTCTGTAATTCCTTTTTTTGGTAAAGCAGCGACTTATCGCGAAATAAAGTATTCTCTGCTTTAACAAAAAGACTTCAATTTATCAACAATTTACTGCTTTAAATGTTGTGTTTTGGTAAAGTAGCGACTTTCACGCGAAACGAGGTATTCTTTGCTTAAAAAAAGACTATTTTTTGTGTCTAAAAAGTTTTAAATATTGAGAGGCATAAACAACCAATATTACATCTTTTTTTTAAAGCAGAGAATACCTTGTTTCGCGTAAAAATTGCTACTTTATCAAAACACAACATTATCATTCGCGCTCTAGCGGTAAAGCCTCTACCAGGCCAACATGCCTGCTGAGTGCATCTACATGTATCATTTGTTTGCCTGCGCGATGGATGACCTTAAACTTATAGCTCTGCAATCTCAAGATTTATCTAGCTATCTTCGGATTCAAATTCGCTTTATTAACTTAGGTATACTAGGGCGTTACAATCGGTCACGACGGTGAATTCCAAACCGTATAGATATATATGAAATCTTTCTATGGCCTTAACAATCGCTAACATTTCCAACTCACAACTATGATACCGCATCTCCGCTTGTTTGGTCGCATGACTATAATAGGCAATTGGCGTCCAAGCACCCGTTTGCTGCTTTTGTAAAAACATAGCTGCTAGCCCCAACGCGCTCGCGTCGGTGTATAGTTGTGTTTTCGCGGATGGATTATACAAAACTAACACAGAATAAGCTGTCAATTCTTGCTTTAACATCTCGAATGACTGAACGCATTCGTCATTGAAAACAAACGGTACCGATTTTTTAAGCAAATCTTGCAATGGCTTAGCTTTAATGGAGAAATTCGAAATAAATTTTCTAAAATAACTTGCTAACCCCAAAAAGCGTTGTACCCCTTTTGAGTTGCTAGGCCGTAGGAAATTTCGGGAAGAGGTGCACTTGGACACGGTATAATTGGGCACCGTTTATTTGAACACGGTTCATTTGGACACGATGCATTTGGACACCGTTTATTTGGACACGGTGCATTTGGACATCGTTTATTTGGACACGGATACGCCGAAGACGTGTCTTAAGGGGGTGCAGGGGGAGGGGGCGAAACCCCCCACTGCCCACGCTTCAACCCCACCCACACCACCATGTGCATGGAGATGGGGTGCAAGGGGGCAAAGCCCCCCCGCCTACACTCCTAGGTTCACTTACACATGTACCAATAATCGGCGTCAATCACAGTTAACGGTGCCAGAAGTTAGCGGCACCGACGTCTTTGCCTGGAACAGATGATTAAATCGCAACCATAGTCACCTGGGATAGACGTACCAGAGGTCTTCTTCGAGGAATTACATCGGGGACGAACCGAGGAGCATCGGAGAAGACACTCGATTTTGTACCTGGTCGCTCGCCGACGACGTCGACCTCTTAGTGATGTCTCTTAGGTCCGGCTTGTTTATATTCCGGATCTTGTTCCAGAAGATGTCTGGGTCGCTAACTCCCGGCACCGTTGACGGCGGTTGCCGCCGACCGATAGTGTGTGACTCTCAGGTGATGCTGGTTGCGATTTAGGTACTTGTTCCAGGAGAAGACGTCTGGGTCACCAACTCCCGGCACCGTTAACTGTGGTTGACGCCGATCATTGGTACATGTGTACTAAGTGGACATGCTTCCCTCGGCACCATTTTAGGTCAGGTTAGGTTAGGTTAGGGTGTGACCGGACAAACGACTATTATCATGCTATAATTTCTTAAAGCCACTTACTCGGGCTGATAATGCGGTCGCCACTGTATTTTAGGCCAAAACAGAAAGCATTTTTAATTGCGTTGCCTCGATCCTTCCTCTCAACAATGGCTGCGGTCATCTACGTCGCGGACGTTCTTTAATGGCCGCCGTGCCACGCCCTGTTCATGCGATGTGTAGTATGCGGGTACAAGGACAGGATATTCACGGAGGTCGCGAATAATCACTTACGGATTTATAAACAAATGACAATTTAATGAAATTTGCAGACGCGTTTACTCGATCGCTTAAAGGTTGAGTGTCAATACCGCGATTTTTGACGCTCAAGCCGCGCAATTGCAGCCGCGCGGCACTAATCGCGCGACAGCAGTCGCGCATACTGTTGTCAAAAGCGCGATGAGAGTCGCGCGATTTCACAGAGAAAAATAATTATTCTACAGCTAAGGAAAGGAATATTTTATTTTTTTTAAGTAAGTTTTCTTATAACGAAGAATATTTTCTTACTAATAGTTTTCAAATATCTTGACACAAGTCTTTGAAAAGCCAGAATCTTGTTTTGAGTGAATGTAATACTTACAACGACTTTTTATGGTAGATTTCCGGATACATAACCTTATCAAATACTTGAAATACTTAATCTGCAAATCTACAATAAAGTCATTATAGAATGATTATTTTTCTGTGTGCAGTCTTCGATGAAACATGAAGGAAAAAACTTTAATGATTCTGCTTGCTATTAAAGAAGAAGAAGAGGAAGAAATTATATTATTATTATTTTGTGAAAGCTATAGGAGTGCTCCAAATGATTTGCTTATTGCGAGAGACAAACAAATTTTAAAAAATTTTATAATTTTTATCTTGTGGGTCATATAACCATTTATAGTTGTTCACAATTTACATAGCATAAAATCATTCATGTTGTGGAACGTTAATTTAATTAAAAAGTAGAACTTGCCAAAATATTAGTGACTAAACTGCTCCAAATACAATTGAGTGAACTGAGCCGCGCGGCTAGACTGCTCCAGGAGCAGTTGAGTCGCGCGATTCTGAATCGCGTCGCCACAATCGCTAGAGTCGTACGACTAAAAACGCGGGATTGGCAATAGTTCCATTGTATTACATGCAAAGCAGACATTAATCAAAGACGCGCGGCTGCAATCGCGCGGCTTGAGCGTCAAAAATCGCGGTATTGACACTCGACCTTAAGATACGTTGAGGGTTCGAGAACGACGCTACCGATTTCGAGGTGCTGCTTATTACCGTTACTGCGTCGCGTTGGAGGCTCACCGTGAACTCTCCCGTTATATCGCGTGTCACTATTACATTATTATTATTATCACGCTACTAACGGTAGCGGACAACGGGATAAGCCCAACGATCGCGGTTACGGTCTTACACACAGGTCTGGAAACTCAGACCGATTTTGGTGGTAGGGGATGGTCGTTTTAGCGAAAAAGGTCTTATTCTACGGCGTTGTCACCATGCATTGCTGTCATCGCAAAGTGTAGATGGTAATCCATGGTAACGTGACAACAATCTTTTAATTGCGCTTAATTCAAGTGCATTTTTGAAAATGACATGTGCTGAAAAAAATATTTTAGTAGATTTACATTAAAGATTTACATTAGTGGATGCTACATTAGCGTCTTAAGTAAAATTTATTTTATTAATTAAATATTTTAATGGATCTCGGTAAATTAAATTTGTCGAAATAATATGACGAATTTTTGCTTAGTCTCAAACTGCAGAACGTGATATAAATCTTTAAAATTAAACGGTCAACTTTTAACCCTTAAATGCCCCGTGGGGTCCAGCAGACCCCAGACCCTTTACAATGATATATTTTTAAATGTTCTTGCCAAAAATAGAGCTCATGCTCCCATTGATGATAGTTGAGTGATTGACCTACCCGTTTGTACACTTAGCAGTACTCAGTTTACCTAATTTTTTATACTATGTTGAAATTGAAATTTTAACAATATAAGATTAGGTAAGTTATGGGCGTTCTAGGCCGGGGACCTGAGGAGGGTGAGAAGCGGGGGGGGGGTACGCCAAAGGGGAGGTGCCGCGGGGAAGGGGAAGGGGGGTACCGCGTTTTCGGGCGCCGTGGGGGAGGGGGAGCTACCGCGTTTTTCGGGCGTTGCGGGGGAGGGGGTACCGCGTTTTTCCGGTGCCGCGGGGGAGGGGTCCGTGGGGTGAGGGGACCCGCGTTCGCATTTTTCGGCGCCGCATTTTAAGGCGCCGCGGGGCGAGGGGACCCGCGTTTTCGCCGCGCCGCGGAGTCCGCGTGCAACGACCGCGCCGGTCTGCGGGACGTCACACGGCACGCTCCCGCTTGCGTTATTTCCTTCTCGTAGATGTTTCCCCCGTCCCCCGGTCGCGCGCGTCTTCTCGTTTGCACGATCTCTCTCCCTCGTTCGCGCGCGGTCTCTCTCGCTCCCATCACCCATTATAGTTAGATCATTTTTATATAATTTTAAGTGATTTCTTTTTATTTGAAATAAGAGGAAGAAAATTTAATAATTTATATAAAACAGATGAGAAAAAACGTTTAATGATCGCGCAACGAGTACGGCACACGCATTCTTATCGAGAGTTCTGTAATTCTAAACCATTGATGATGGACAAAGGAACGGTAAACAGAAGGAAAAATAATTTTAGATACATTGATATGCATTTTAATATACATTTATTTCTCTGTAATGCATCGTGTATAATATCATCAGCGAACAGTTCACAATCAATAATCGAATTATTATCATAAAATTCACGCAAGATTCTAACTGCATTACATTTATCGATGATACAATTTTGGCGTAAAATTGTTACAAATTGTTTAAATTTTTCACTTACGCCATAAACATTTTGGCATAGTTGAAAATACACATTCTTGACGCAATGTTCTAGTTCGAACAGGAAAAGTACGGTTGGCGGTTTCATGTACAAACTGGTGTCGCCGATTGCCTTGGTTATCGCCAATAAGTATATCCACAGAAAACATAAGTCCAGCGTTGATTCCAACATCCAAAAATTTATATGCTGTCGATGTCAAGACAAATCTCCTTCCCAAAATACGTGGTGTATAACGGGGTTTATCAAAACTGAAAAAAAGTACAATTATGTTTATAAAAGTTTTTTTGCACAAGTATATACGAAAATTAGCGGTACTTACTCATTGTGCTGTTTCTCGCACGCTTCATCCTGAATCGAAACGTAGTAGTTCATTATGCTCTCATACATATCAAAGTGGCATCGGTAGAATCCCCCGAGCGAATGGGGATACAAATATTAGCGGACCCCATTTTATTTTGCACTCCCCTCCACACTGTAAACAGAGCTCGTTTTCAGTAGGCAAATTTAATAGATGTGACATAAATGATGTCCAGATAATCCCATGTGTTGATTATAAACATCACGAACACTGCTACGAACCATACACCAACATGTTTTAAGGCATGAGCTCGACTCGCAATTATCTGCAGTTTTAATGATATGCAATACAGAACGCTTGGGACACCTTGTGTCATTGCCAGTAAGTACGTTTCGAAATCCAATTTCTCTGCCACGAAGCAAACGCACCATCGACGAGCAATAGCGTCTGTCCGTTCCCATACTGTATTTTTTACAGATATATTAACTCTCAACTGCGTAAGTAACTTTCAACTGCGCGAGTAACTCGACTGCGCTCTAGAATCCTCGCAGATATTTTTTTCTGCGATCTTAAAAATGCAAGATTGCATTTCAGCCAAGCGTCGCTGCTGCAGGGTGACCACTACCATCACAATCCACATATATGTTAAATGTGATATATTTGTCAAGGACATACGTGTCTCGCGATGATTTCATCGAACACGTACAAAACTGCAAATTTTGCAATTTCGCATAAGTCAATGGAGCGTTATTGTTTTCAAGAACATGTCGCGACGTGTCTCGCGATGATTTTATCGAACACGTGCAAAACTGCAAATTTTGCAATTTTGCATAAGTCGGCGCGTTATTGTTTTCAAGAACATGTCGCGACGTGTCTCGCGATGATTTTATCGAACACGTGCAAAACTGCAAATTTTGCAAATAGCGCCGATGTACGGCTGCTGCATTGATACAGATCAAACCACCGAAAGTCAATAATGCGATATCATTTTCAAGAACATACGTGTCTCGCGATGATTTCATCGAACACGTGCAAAACTGCACATCATAGATTTTTTCGGAAAGCGCATCCGTATGGATGTTGAGATCACGGTGAAATTAGATATAATAAACAAACAATGCATCATTAGTAGAATGGGGGATACGCTCAATAGTCGAGAATTGGAAGTCGTGAGTGCAACAAATGGCGTTAGCAATAGGATCGTGCAATAACATGGAGCAAGAGTTGTTGGAGCAATCCACCCTTTTAAATTCAAGGGAAGACTTTGCCGTAGGAGCAACGATGTGACGAGTTTATCGAATCGTTGGAAGAACAAAGCCGAATTAAACGGCCACGATTATCGATTGGTCTTAAACAGTCGTTGGTCGCTTGGATCGCAAAACTCGAAGGTTTGAAAGATTTGGTACGTCAACGTTTCGTGCATGTGGGTGCTGGATACAGTGCGAGTGAGACAGGACTCAGATGGCGCGAGATAGATACGGCTTTTGAAAGTCGTATACTGACTGGTGCGGTAATAAATTCCAAACACATCGACCCTCATCAATTTCTCAAAAATGCGAGAGAAATTGTACTCGATCGTGTGCGGGACGTCATGCAACGGCACGACAATGTAAAAATAAACACAATGTTTAATGGTGAATTTTCTGCGGGTGACAAACGCGCAAATAAAAGTATCGCAACGAGAAACAGTGAACTTTTTCGTGAGTCCGATCTGTGTGAGAGGAACAAGCGACACGTCTTCGAGCCTACCTTAGCAAAGCTGGAGGAATTCCAGGAACGTGATAGCGGATGGGCGTTGTCGCGTATACTCAATTTGACTGTTAATGTAAACAAATATAATCCATTGCACGCGGGGTGTTTTATGGAAATACCGCAAGAAATTAAAAAAAAAGAGCGGTGATAAACGTGCGATCAATGGACAATGCATGTTTCGCATGGTCAGTGACGGTTGCTTTGTATCCAGTTGAGGAACACACATATCGGGAATCGTCGTACCCCCATTACACGTCGGTGCTAGATCTTATGGATATTGAGTTTCCAATGACGTTGAATCAAATTAAAAATTTTCAAAATCACAACATCTCCATCGACGTCTACAGTATCGAGAAAAAAAACAAGGAACTTGCTATTCTACCAATATGGCTCGCCGACCGAAAGATGGATAGATATGTAAATCTGCTGTACGTGCATGATGACAACGTGGGACATTTTGCATGGATCAAGAACCTATCCCGCCTCGTGAGCTTGCAATTAAGCACTCACCATGGTCGGAAATATTTTTGTGATTGGTGAGTATACATCCTAATAAATAATAAAAAATAATTCACATGTAAAAGTTATAAAAAAAAAAATTTTATTATTTACAGATGTTCGCATTATTTCTACACGAGCGAAAAATTGGAAGCCCACACCATCGACTGTCAGGAGATGAACAACTGCGCGATCAAGTTACCGAGCGATAACGACAAGTGGTTGGCCTTTAAGAATCACAACAGGAAGGAACGAGTTCCGTTTATCGTATACGCTGACCTGGAATGTACCCTGGAGAAGATGGAAGCGGATACGGAAACGTCCAGGTACACATATCAGCATCATCGCGTATTTAGCATAGGGTACTACGTTACTCGTACGACGAGTCGTTATCAATGTATCGGTTTTGTCGCGATAAGGATTACGTCGCGTGGTTCGCCAAGGAGCTAAGACGTTTAGCTCACGACGTAAAAACTATCTTGTCTATTAATCTACCCATGGCAGATTTTACGCGAGACGAGTGGGAAAAATTTAACAGCGCAACGCACTGTCACGTGTGCGAAGAACCGTTCGAGCCCGACGACGTGCGAGTACGCGACCATTGTCACCTGACCGGCCGATACAGAGGTCCTGCGCATTCTAATTTTAATCTGAATTACAAAGATTCGCATTGCATTCCCATAGTGTTTCATAATTTATCGGGATACGATGCACATTTTATTATAACGGAAATAGCAACAGCGTACGAAGGACATGTAGACTTACTCCCAATCACAAAAAAAAAATACATTTTGTTTACAAAAAACGTTCAAAGCACCAAAGATAAAGATAAGAAAACTTGCGTCAAATTGCGATTTATTGATTCGTACAAGTTTCTCACCGCTAGTCTCGACAAATTGGCATCTTATCTCAGCAAGGATAAACTGCAAATATTGCTGTAACGATGCACCTCTTTCGCCAAAGCATCGTCCCCGGCCAACAACCGCCGGATGCCGCCCGACCGATTAGCAGTTGGGCGAAGACAAGGGCGCGGTGCGCTCACATTTTTAATACGTCCAAATACCCCGTGTGCGCGGGCTAGACGCAGCACCGGGGCCTCCCCGACGGACGCCGACAGAAGCCGAGCCCCGCCGAAGACGAGCGCGCGGCGGCGCGCCGCTCCCACCACAGCGCAACTCGCCTGACGATCGGGCTCCTTCCTAGCGAACCCGCCGCGCCGAGCGGTATATAAACCGGCGCGCCGACGAGAGAAACACTTCGTCTTCACCACGGCGTTTCGCTACTCCTGACGAAGCCCACTATCCAACTCCTAGGGTAACACACCAAACGGGGTCCAGAGTTTAAGCCCCGACCGAGAGTTCTCAGGTGTTCCCGCACACCGACAAATTCACCCCCAACGACAACAGCCGGCGGGGTCGAGCGTGCTCGGCCTCGTAGCGAGGGTTCTCGCTACCGTAGCCCCGGGACTACGCAGTCCTTCGCTGTACATATCGCGTTCCCGCCCGCGTTCTAATATTCTAATACCGCATCCCACGCTGAGTGCACATGCACTACCGTCAAATCCCGCGTTCCGTCTACCGCGCCGAATGCACAGGCACTAATGTAACTGATCGCGTCCCGCATGCCGCGTCCGCCTCATATTGTAAAGGACCGCGTTCCGTATACCGCGCCCGCCTAACGTTGTAACCCCGCGTTCCGTCTACCGCGCCAAGTGCACATGCACTAATGTACATGCCCGCATCCGTCTGATCTTGTAAAAAGCCGCGTTCCGCATACCGCGCCCGTCTAACATTGTAACCCCGCGTCTCGCATACCGCGCCGAGTGCACCCGCACTGCCCCTCGCTGTACATATCGCGTCCCGCCTTTTGTTTGCGCTGCACCGCATCCCGCGGCTGCCCATATCCGTCGCTATTATACCGAATACCGCGTCGCATTATTTTCTGTAAACTATCGAATTGAATAAACTCTGTTTCTATTACATACGCATTACCACACTGATTATTGTCTCTGGGCCGTCTATATCGAACCCTGATCCGGCGAGCTAGTCCGCGTTCGATACGAAAGATAGGCCGTTACATTGCAACGAGAATTTTGTAAATTATCCGCAGAAAATTCTGATTTGTTGACAAGAAAAGGCATATTTCCATATGAGTACATTGACTGCGTCGAAAAGTTGGAGGATTTGTGTTTACCACCGCGCGACTCGTTTTACAGTTCGTTGACAGGTGACACCGTATCCGAGAGCGATTACGCGTACGCCGTCAACGTCTGGCAGCGGTTCTCCATTCGAACGCTCGGTGACTACAGCGATTTATATCTCAAAACCGATGTCTTGTTGTTGGCCGATATCTTTGAAAATTTTCGCGATAGTTGAGTCGCGAGTTATGAACTTGATCCTGCGTATTATTATACTCTACCGGTATTATTATACTCTACCGGATTTTACGTGGGATGCTATGTTAAAGCACACGCGTATCAATTTCGAACTGCTCACCGACATTGACATGGTCATGTTTATCGAACGCGGTATAAGCGGCGGTTTGAGTCAATGTTCAAATAGATACGCGCTGGCCAATAACAAGTACAGTCGTACGATCCATCGAAACCTTCGTCGTACCTGATCTATTTCGACGTAAACAACTTATACGGCTGGGCAATGAGTCAACCATTGCCATACGCAGAGTTTAAATGGGTCGACGACGTAACCGATTTTAATGTTATGGATTCCTCGATAGGCTACATTCTCGAAGTCGACTTGAAGTATCCTCAACATCTTCACGACGCGCACACTGACCTACCGTTCTGTCCGACGCGCAATAAACCACCCGGCAAGCGGCAGGTCAAGCTCCAACATTATACGATAAAAAACGTTATGTAATACATTATCGCAACCTGCAGCAGTGTACTCGTCACGGTCTCCGTATATCAAAGATTCACCGCATATTGAAATTCGCGCAATCTCCATGGATTCGCGATTATATAAACCTCAATACGAAATTTAGAACATTGGCCAAGAATGATTTCGAGAAAAATTTATACAAATTGATGAACAATGCAGTGTTTGGCAAAACCATGGAGAATGTGCGCAATCACGTAGACGTGCTACTCGTGACTCATTGGGAGGGTAGATACGGCGCGGAGGCAATGATTGCGAAACAAAATTTTCATAGCCGAAGCGTTTTTTCGGAGAATTTAGTAGCAATAGAAATGCGAAAACTCGAGGTGAAGTTCGACAAACCAATCTACGTAGGTATGTGCATCCTTGATATATCCAAGACATGTTTGTACGAATTTCATCACGAGTACATGTTACCGTTATGTCGCGACAAGTGTAAAGTCACGTACACCGATACTGACAGTCTCATTTATCACATCGAGTGCGACGATGTGTATTATATCATGAAGCGCCACATTAATAGATTTGACACTAGCGATTATGCGATCGATAATGTGTACGGTATCCCACTCGCCAATAAAAAAGTTCCGGGCTTAATGAAAAACAAAAACAACGGTGCGATAATGACCGAATTCGTCGGGCTTAGATCAAAGATGTACGCCTTGCGAGTGGACGGTAAGAAAGATACAAAAAAGCTAAAGGTGTTAAGAGTAACCTCGTAGCCAGGTCGATAACGTTCGACGATTACACGCAGTGTCTGCGCGACGAAATTGAAATGACGCGACAGCAGGCTTGCATAAGATCCAAACAAAACGAGGTATACACCGTGTTCGAAACGAAAAAACTCTAAGTCCGTACGATGATAAGCGATATATTATACCCGGTTCTACCAAGACGCTGCCATGGGGACATTATAAAATACCATTGTAAATATTGTAATTACATTTAGATATTTAAGAAAATAAATGACTCATATGTATAATGTGTTTTTATATTGTAATAAATTTTTACAATACATTATTCTTGTGTATCCATGAATTGTGTGAATTATCAAATCCTAACCAATTTACATAAACTTCATCCCCCCTTTTGCGCAAAATTTTTTCAACGAGATACACGTCAGGATTAGCAACGCGATGTAACTCGTATTCGTAGAAGCCGCCGGCGATGAGTTTTCCGCAGGAATCTTCCAACAGATACGTCACAGGATTAGTTTTCTGCACTTTGACGATTCTAAACACCTCCGTGGTCCAATTTGGCGTGTATCTTTTCTCGAAGATTGTCTTGAATTTACTCACGCGTACCGAGTCGCCCACTTTGAATCGCGCGGGAGCAGAGATCTTTATGTGGCTGTACACCGTTGTTAGGAGCTTGTCGGCGATCGCGGGGGTAACATCGATGGGTCGCATGCCGATAGTTCGATGCTTTCGCGCGTTGTAATCCGATACGAGACTTGGCTGCTAGTCGATCCATTTGTAATTTCCATTGCACGTAAACATTTTCCACATGTCGTTCTTGAGCGTGAGATTGAATCGTTCGACGACCGATGCCTTCATTACGGAATAGGTTGAATAGTGATTGATATTATGTTTCTTCAAAAGTTTCTGCACGTTTGCGTTGTAAAATTCTTTTCCTTTGTCAGTCTGCGATTTTTCGGACATCTTCCGCCGTCTCGAATTATTTTTGCAATCGCCGTAGTAATCTCGGGTCCGCTCTTGGCCTTGAGCGGTATGGCCCATGCGTGCTTGCTCAGCACGTCGATAACAGTGAGTATGTAGTGGTAGCCTCTGTTGAATCGCGTGTATGGACGCATGTCGACCAAATCCGCCTGCCACAGGTCATCGCATCCACGCACTATGACGCGTCTTTGCGAAAAATTTCTTCTTGCAGGAGCGTGTAATTCTTCCACCAGCCGCCGCACAGTGGGGTGAACGCCTCATTTTTCGGTCATTTGCTTATAACTTCTACATTTTTCAATGAAATGACTTGAAACTTGACATAAATAATGTACGATTATTATACATTTAGTGTATAAAATCAAAATTATTTAATTAACAATTTTTCATAAAGCGCATAGATTATTTTTTTATTTTTTAAATATTTTTTAGTTTTTTTTAAAGTCGGTACTATTTTTAAAAAAATTTTTTATTTTATACTTTTTTAGTGCTTCATTAAATTAATATGAATAACTATTATTGGATATTTCCTTACTGCTCCGTACCCTGATGTTTTAGCGCGATATTTTATGTACTAAAACCTTTCTGGAGAATTGCTCTATAGGACAGTGAAAACCGCATTTAAATCCGTTCAGTAGTTTTAAAGAAAATCGTAGTCATACATACATACATACATACACGCCGAATATAGAACCTTTATTTTTTGAAGTCGGTTAAAAAATAAAGTTAATTTGATTTTCAATGATAGTCTTAAACCTCGGGATGTTTAATTTTTGTGAGTTTTATAATAGAAAAGAAACTGTTTTTCTTGCTTCTCACATCTATTTCTTGAACTTAATCATCATCTACATCATTATCGCTGAAATATAATAAACATTTTGCATCTTCAGTTAATTCTTTCTTTTTATGTCCCATAATTTTTCGCGAATTAGATAGATAGATAGATAGATATATTTTATTTTCAAGCTTATAGCCAAGAAAAGGAACTTGGTTTACAATAAACCTTAAGCACTCATCCATCCACACCATATAAACTACAAAACCTCCGCTATTAACAGCGGTTACTGCGATCGTTAAGTTGTCCTTTCTCCCGGTTGATGTAAATACCGATCAGAAGGATCCAGATTGACATTCCGTAATGGCTGTAACACGTTGTGCGCTCGGGTCGCACCGTATCTCTGTATATACTGTAAATACTGCTGTACATTGTAAATGTTAGTTAAGTTGTTGTTCAGTTTACTTTAAGTGTGTTTCAGCACTCGCAGTGCTTCGCATGGCGGGCGGCGCGAGATCCATACTCAAAACGGCGGGCGGCCTCAGTCTTATTGCGAATCGGTATTCGCGGCGGGCGGTATGTTCAGGATTTCCATCACCGCGATCAATTACTGCGATCGATACCGGTACCGCCATCCCTGAGCCGCCCCTTGAACGAGGCGACTTCGCGCCGCTCCCCCCGCGTCATCCCTGACCGCTCGGTCTCTCACGTAGCGCTATCGATCCGGACACGCGAGGATCCCGTGATCCTGCGAAACGCGCCGATTGGCCAAATTCATTGTCGCGTCACCGAATGCTCCGGAAACGAGCCCGCGAGAACGTCGGTCCTCAGTAGAAGCTAATCGAACAACTCGTGCGGTACTCCAGCTCGTGTGTCTCCGTACTGAGTCTAGCTCTACTCCAGTTCACGCGGATTTACGACCCGTCGTGTATCTGTGCCGCAATTATTTGGGCTGCCAGTGCATCGTGCCACGGTTCGACGGCACTCGCAACCGCGCCGTTTGCGCGCAATCGCTTCCGCTATCACAGCGTGGCGACGAACATTTACGCCTCTGCGCGTCAGCATCTTCATCCTCGCATCGCGAGAAGTGAACGTTAATTCAAGTGCGCGTCTCCGCGTGATATCTTTGCGCCCCAAGTGCGCTTGAAGAAGTGCATACTCGCACGCGTCATACACGTGCCCGTCGCACATTCGAGCCGCGCCTCAAGTTGTAAAGGCCACCGGCTGACTGTATATATCTGCAATAAAGTTGTGCTGTGCAACATCGAAGGCGAAATCCAGTGTCTGCTCATTTTCCGCACTCCTGATCCCTGTCGGGGTCGACCCGGCCTGCTTTGCTCCAATTGGCGAACCGGAGTTACGCCCGGCCAAGAATTTCGCCAACATAAATTCTGGTGTTGACGCTTCATTCGCTCGCGTTCGCTTATGTTCTAACCTGTCTCCGCTTCCTCTAGTTCTTTTTCCAAAGCCTTTTTAGTATCCTCCCTTTTTCTGTTCCTAATTTATCGTTACATAATGTATCTAGTCTTTCCCTATAGCTCTTACTCAAATTTACAAACCAATCGCTAATCACCGTGCATTCACCTACATAATGTTCCAGATTATCCCTACCCAGCTTACAAAATCCACAGCTTTTTACATCCTCCCCCAACAATATTTATTTGCTTCCTCCATATTACCGCACCTCAATCCTATCAACGCTCTAATACCATCACCCGACATTGTCTTGTCCATATTTACATTTAATAAATATCTTGGTTTATTACACGCTATACCCAGCTCTCTGTATTTTATATTGTACCGCGCATTTCTAATCTTACTGTCAATAGTTTGTTGTTGTAAATCTTGTTCTCTTTCTCTTATTACCCTGAGCATGTCGATACCTTTCCTTCTTGCAGTTCTTATTGCTTCAAGACCCCACCCCAAATTATTAAAATAACTTTCCCTTTCACTACTGAATAGATCTTTCTTCCCACTGCCCGAAATATTCTCCGTTTTATCTTTTTTTTCCCAACATGCCGCCATTAGCTTATTCGAACTACTTTCTCTGCTCCTCTTTTCATATTTCATGGCTCTTAATCCCCAATCAATTTTTAATTTCTTTAGGCCCAACTCTCTCAAGATCATATACCGCGGCGTACAAAATTCTATTCTAAAAATCCATCTAATGTAGTCCAGCCAGACCTTTTCTAACTCACTTTTCTCCATCCACCCCCATACTTCCACCTCATATTCCATAACACTTTTGACCAGATAATTAAACACTGCTCGGGAATAGTTTTTCGCGAATTAGATATTATTGGATCTGAAGCAATTATCAAATTATTAAAAATATCTTCATTATTTTGTATTCGCGACATTTTTTGCGAATGATTTTCTCTATATTTTCTAAAATATTTATGGTGTGCTTCTTGAGCATCTTCAGATAATTGTCCTATTGGTATGATAGCATTTTTTATAATATCACTGCCATGAATCAATAATTTGTGGACTGAGATTGGCATGTAGTACCATGGGTATAATGATACAAATAATTCGGCAGTTCTAAAAGCATAAAATTCGAATTCCGACACGTTAATCCTATTCCCGCTAGCGATTACTTGCAACAAAACTTCAAATCGAGTTATTAAGTTCTTATCTAAACCTGTAATGGCAGCTGATAATTCTGGATTAGCAAAAAATTTTCTGGCCGTGTTGCCATCATTGGATGTACCTTTTCCTTGTTGCACGAAGTCTATCAAGAGACCTGCTTTTGTTCTGAAGGCAGTCTGTATCTCTCTTTTTTTTTGCTTGACTTCTCGTTTATGACTCTCATTCCTCGCTGACCAACATTTGATATTAATTTTATACGAAATATGTAATAAGCATTCGAAACAGCGAATCCAGCAATGTAATCGTAATTGTAATGTAATTGTAATCGTAACGGCTAGCTATCCATTTTGACTTCAAATTCTTTGTGAAATTTATGATTTTTTGTTTTAATGGTTCCAACGCGATTTTAGGTAATTCAGTATCAATACATGATATTATGTGGCTTATTAAAGCCTCATAATTTAATAAATCAAGATTATTTGCACGCATACAATTAAAAAGTTGACGATTTGTTCGGAAACTTTCCATTTTTCGAGCGTGTTAAAAAGTGTAATCTTCTATATATTTTATATATTCTATATATTTTTTACTGTACCCTGAAAAGGACGCAAAGTGAATTGTATAAAGCAACGACAAAAATCAAAACTTTCAAAATCAAAGTCTTTAATCGACTACTGATCGAGAAAGACTGACGAAAAGTTCTTATCTCCGCTGTTTTTATTTTCTCCCCCTCCCCTCCCTTTCTTTTCCTTCCTTCCCTACCTCCTTCCCTCCCCCCTCGAGGAGAACGAATAATTTAACGTAGAGCAATCTTATTGGTCCATGGATTTACAGAATGCGCAGTACTCCAAATACATTTATCCAATAATATTTATTATATTGCTATTATATTAATTAATGTAAATAATTGTTATAAAATATGGATGTAATTAATCGTTATAAAATAGCAATATTTAAACAAATTATATCCTCCTTCGTCTTTCTTTTATAAGAAAATAGACATCCATATTCACTCGACATGATCAAATTTGAGCTATTCATGGACGTTCGACTATGTCGAGTGAACTTTGAGGTCAATTATCTCAAAAAGGGGGACGAAGGGGGATGAATGATCATATATGGCCAAAAACTAGACACTTTGCCCTATCAAATGGCGCAGAGCAAACCTTAATCCATTCTAATCCACAAACTTTTTTCCTGTTTGAAAATTAAAGTAAGAAATTTTTAATAGTCAAATATGTCGTGTATATTTATTAATATATAATAGTACTCAAATGACATAAAACTAAAATAAATATGTTTTTCGAACTCTAATAAATAAGTTCTGATAGGCATTTAACTCATATTCGCAGTTATACTTTCGGCGGAGACTTTAGAAAGTAACCTATCGAATTACTAGAATTTCAGTATTTACGAAAATGTCATACTTTATCAGATCATTTTGAAGAAATAACAAAGGATAAAATCAATTATAACCACATATATTTATAGTTTAAGATATATATTAACATAAAATCTCGTCAAAATTTGAATTATACGTTTTTCATTTTTTCGTCCAATATCCGGTTTTTGATAGATTCACCCCACTGTGCGCCGTTTCTCAGCTGATTGCTTCTTACTAGCCATTACGATGGCGCGCAACTGACGCAGAGATCAGATGCGCGTTCTTATCTATTCGCGATGATTTGCAATTACATCTTGAATCATCTTTTGAAGTTTGTTTAGGGTAATTTACATATTATTCTGGAATGCGGCCATCTTTCTCACGATTTTATCCTGTCGATCTTTTAAAATTTGCAGGCTCTGCTGCACGTAACGTTTATTGGCGGCATCGCCATCATTTACAGGCGGCGCTATTCGTCGAATCTTGCGCGATTTCGCGTCAAAGTCGGTGGCGTCCCTGCAAAGAGCGTTATCGCGCATGTAATTTATGCTTAATCCGCTCCATTGATAGTACGGTTCCGCACCGCCTCTTCCGAGCGATATACCAAACTTGTTGATCGGCATTTCGATGTTGATTGAACGGATCGCTGTCGCGCTTTTTAATTTATAATAAGTCCAGCCTCGCAAAGTTCCTCGATAATCGACAGGATCTCGTTATCGTGACCGGTGTGACCCGCTAGGCGCGAAGCTTCGAGCAATCGGAGACGATCTACAAGCTCGTTGGGATCGTCCCAATGAACATAATCGATCTTGTTGTCGTTTAATGTCATGGCACGCGGTATACCTTTTCCAGCTTTTTTACTCGAAATCAACGGTGCGATTATATGTGTGTACTTGTATCTCCTGTTGCTCTTTATTTGAGAGTGAGCATCATAATTGCGTTTATGAGCATTCGTCATCAACAGGATGCTCTTGTACGCTTGCATATCGTCCTCCGTATAGATATCGACATCGGAATATTTCTTAAAGATCAACTCGTAAAGACCGCGTGTGCCATTGTATCGTATGCCGTCGATAATTATCTTGTCCGCGTTGTTCACGTCAAAACGTTTATTACCGAGCATCATTCCATCGTTGGTGAAATAAACGCCGAATACGATGTCTATACCGCTTTCTTCATCGCCGCTCAAAACTGCCTCGACGTACTTTTGGCTCAATGGACCCAATTCATCTCGCAACGTTTCTTGACCCTCAGGAGTTTGCAACTTCTGTCGAACGGACTTCACGAGTGGGTCATTCGTGGTTTCGAAAACATCTTTGTTTGCGAGTGATTCGAGCATTGCGGGTTGTACGGAAGGCGCAGAGGTTATCGGTAATTCATTCAATGGACCTTTTGATCTTTTCGCTTTACGCGGTTGTAAAATTTTCGTTATTTTGCTCAAATTAGATGGCACATTTATCGATCGTTTCAACGTAACCGGAGTTGAAGCCATTACAGAGTCGTTAAGCGAGGCGTTTGGTTGTTTTCGTTTGAGCTTTGGCTCTTCGTTTCCCACGCCGTTTCATTCTCAATTTTTGACACATCAGATTCTTTGCCAACGGTGTTTTTGGCAATCTGCCTTAGAGGCTCGATTATGAGTTTAAAATGTCTTTCCAACGCGATATCTTCCTCCATTTTAGCAGTTTTCAAGGCGTGATACTTTTTGCGAATTGAATTGCTCGTTTTCGCAATTTGGTATCGCAGAGTCGTTAAATTTTTTTCCGTATTGACCATTCGAAATCGCGCTCTCCTTGTCTATCACCACAAATCCGTACTTTTGTTGCCAACACGTATGACACAATTTACTGAAATCATCGTAAGACATATCTGTGTTTACGTGATCGTTGTATATGTGTTTCAGATTGGTACCATCCTGTTTAAACATAATCAATAAATTCGTGTTGTCGCGTATAAGATGCTTCGGTATCTTCGCATACGTCTGACAAAGATAGAAAGAGTCAACGTCCGCGTGCCGGCCCATTGCAAAGTATTCTCTTATTGTATCCTGCTTGTCGCACGCCACGTCATCAAAGATAAAAATAGAATTCGGGAGCGCCTCGCTCGGTGGAATAACGTCACTGTTATTCGAGAACGTAAAGTAGCCAATCTCTTCTATCGGTGTTAGTATATTCTCCAAATATTGATATTTCGGTTGTTGCAACGATTTCGAGTACACATACACGTTCTCGAAACGTACGCCGTGCGGATTTTCCAGCAAGCTTATCAAGACGTTTGTCTTGCCGCAATTCGACGGACCGCAGATGATACCGCGTAGAAATCGGTAGCATGCCTCCATGTTTGCGTACCTCTTTCGTTAACTGCATCCTATTGTCAAAGTTTGTCACTTTGATCGTCCGCGTATGTCGTAAAAACCGCATTTTACCTCTCCTCCACAACAAATGAAAAACAATATCGAGAAAGCTGGCCTTATTTATAGAGGCGCGTAGAGCTGAGATGCTCAGTCGTTAAAATGTTTTTGCTCGTGTCGGATAACAGCGATATTTACGATTTAACCGCCAAGCAGTTAAAGTATATACCAAAGGTCATTCTACTACAACAGTTTTATAATCACATAGATTATTTGTGGGAAAAGCTTCCCGAATATATCAAGGCAGATTTGGAGGTTCAGCAATATCGGCGCTGTTTAATACATTATAATTTGCCGTGTCAGCAAACGCACATCGACGATCCGCCGCCGTTGATAAAAAACTGCGGCGAATGCCGCCGAAGATAGGTCGAGGTCTGCTGAATCGCGCGATAAACGCGCTTCCGATCGAATTACATATCCCCGGCTATCAATTTTGCGGTCCGGGAACTCGTTTAAAAACACGATTGGCAAGGGGTGATCGGGGTATTAATCCATTGGACGCAGCGTGTCGCGAGCACGACATAGCCTACTCGCGTAGCAACAATCTCGCAGAACGACACGTGGCAGACAATATACTTGCCGTGAAAGCGCGAAAACGTGTCACCGCGAACGATTCGACTCTCGGAGAGAGAACTGCAGCTACAGACGTCTGGGCGGCCATGAAGGCTAAAACGAAACTTGATATGGGTTGGAAAACAAAGAAAAAGAAGAAGACCAAGCGAATACTTCCGGTAGCGAAACGCGGCGGTATCCTACCAATCCTGCCATTATTAGGGGTTCTTGGCTCGTTGGTCGGCGGAGCGGCGGGAGTCGCAAAGGCCGTGAATGATAACAAAGCCGCGCGACGTCAGTTGGAAGAGATGCAACGTCACAATCGCGCCATGGAAGGTCACGGACTTTATCTCGCTCCGTACAAACACGGACGGGGAGTCTCGAAAAAAAAAAAACGTCGAAGAGACGTTAAAAATCCCCAAGGGTGTAACTACCAATGTACAACTGCAATAATTGGCAAAACGTATGCGCATTCCATATTTTAAAGGTATTTTTATGCGCGACTTGTTACCAATCGGCGGTATACGTCGAAACGAAAGCGGTATCGTGAATTTGGATAATACTGAGGGACCGGGTACTCACTGGGTGGCGTACGCGCAGAGAGGAGATCGTGCCATATATTTCGACAGTTTTGGCAATTTTCGACCACCGAGAGAATTGGCGCAGTATCTAAAGAACAATGTAATAGAGTACAATCGCACGCCTTATCAGCGATACGATCAGAGCAATTGCGGATAACAACTGTGTCTGCGTCTTCTACAGTTGGTTGACAATCAATTTAAAGACCGGCGTTACGCTGTTTAATCTCAGTATTCATTCAAACATGTCACTGACATTTACGCTCGCCGGCAAGAGCAGCATCCTCGCGGTAAGCTACTTTCCCGCCGTGGATTTGAGCGATGGCGATTACGAGCTTAGTCTAACAGATTTTGAAACCTATCACACGATACCGAATGTAAATTCGTCGAAAAATAAATTTTACTATGACGACGACGACAAGGAGATTACCATTTCTGAAGGATCGTACGAACTGCGTGATATAGACATGTATCTGAAACGCGCTTTTTTATGGGACCAATCCAATAATGTCTCGACAAACGAAGATAAACCGCACCCATTGATTATTATTCGTGCTAATAACAATACGATGAAGAGCGAGATCAAGTGCGCTTATCGGATAAATTTCACAAAACCGAACAACATTGGATCGCTGCTGGGATTTTCAGCGAATTGCGTGCTGGAGTCGCAACAATGGCACGAATCGTATGTTCCGCTAAATATCATCAACGTAAACATTATTCGCATAGAGTGTAACGTGACCGCGGGTGCGTACAGCAACGACAAGTACGTGCACACGATACACGAGTTTTCACCGAGCGTGCCACCAGGATATAAGATATTGGAAACGCCGGCACAAATCATTTACCTTCTGATCATCGTACGGAGCATTTCGGACTTGACGCTTCGCGTCGTGGATCAGGACGGTCGATTGATTGATTTTCGCGGAGAAGAGATCACCATTAGACTGCATGTACGAAGACGACAGCGATAACGTGAAATGCTCGTACTGAACGAAGCTGAGCAGGTGTAACAGATGAGAAACAAATTTAGAGAAACAATCCGATCGCCAAAGAAGAAATTTACTGCGTCGAACGTTGAATTTTTGAAATCATTGGGTTTCGTCGTACGAAATGGCTAATATCTTAAATTGGAGGTGAACCGATCTTTGACGACAGCGTCGTCAAGATTGAAACACAGACGTACAATCCGTACGCCAACACGACGTTTGGACATAACGATGAGATAAGAATACCCAACAGCAGGATTTATACAAGTTGCCGTGGGAGAGCTTTCTCTACGTTGAAGGAAGATTGACGATAAAGATAAAAAATGACGAGTCTGTGGCAACGTTTGCGCATAATTGCGTGGCGTTCATGTTTGATGAAATTCGATATGAGCTCAATGGCGTGGAGATTGATCGCAAAAGAAACGTTGGCATAACCAGTACCATCAAGAACTATGTATCGTTTACAAATGACAAAGCAAAAATTATTCAAAATGCTGGATGAGACATTTTATCTTCGGAGGGATATTTTAACTTTTGCGTACCGCTCAACACATTGTTGGGGTTTTGCGAGGATTACAAACGCGTAGTTGTTAACGCTCGTCACGAATTAATTTTGATATGAGCGCGCAGCGATAACAATTGCATTGTAGGAAATCCGGCGACGGAGCCGGAAATTGAATTGTTTAAAATACAGTGGCGAATGCCTCCCGTCACATTAAACGAGATCAATAAACTATCCATGCTACGGGCCTTGGAAAGCGGACGATATCTTAATGTTAGTTTCCGTTCATGGGATCTGTATGAGTACCCCATGTTGCAGAGCACGATTAAGCATTCGTGGGCCGTCAAAACGGCGACTCAGCTGGAGAAGCCGCGATACGTTATCTTTGCGCTGCAGACCGGGCGCAAGAATATCATGTAGCAAGATGTTAGCGTATTCGATGACTGTAACTTGACCAACGTGAACTTTATCTAAACTTTGAATTTTATCCGTACGATGACATGAATCTGGATTTTGGCAAAAATCGATACGCCGTCCTTTTCGATATGTATGCGCGTTTTCGTAAAGCTTATTACGGATGCGACTACTTTGATACGCTTTGCACCGTGGTTACATTCCTGACAAAAGGACCTTTTGTTGTCATTGATTGCTCGCGACAAAACGAATCTGTCAAGAGCGCCACCGTAAATGTGCGAATAGAATTTGACTGTAAAGAGAATGTACCGGCAAATACTACCGCCTATTGTCTCATTTTGCGTGATCGCGTAATCGAATACTGTCCGTTGTCGAACGTAGTGCGCAAAATCATGTAAATTGCAATATCAGCAGATATTGCAATATAAGCAGATATTACAATATAAGAGACACTGATGTACTGCGATAAGATACAGATTGCTCCATCGTTTCGTCATGATCGTACCGACGTTTGTCGACCTGCAAGAATTTACCGTCGGGATGAAATTTGTCGTAAAAGAGGTGGCGGTTTTGAGAAACGGAACCGTTTTGGCGCATTACATTTTTACATGTCTCATGCCATGGAATCTCCTCATGAAATTCGACAAGTCATGCGCTTCCTGGTTGATTGCAAATCACCATGAATTACGATGGGAAGATGGAAACATGCCGTACAGCATGGCGAAACATGTAATTACATCGGCCGTACTTGGAGAGGGTGACGAGACATCGACTCTTGTGTACGTCAAGGGATGCCAGAAACGAGAATGGCTGGTGGATCTGCTTGAGAATAAAGAGAGAAAAAATCTAAAAATGGAGACTTTGAATGCAGATTAAGAAGATATCGAATCTTTAAATAATCTAGATGTTACTAATACTGTAAGATGCGGAAAACATGTTAAGAGTTGCGCATTACAAAATGTATTAAAAATATTTAACTGGTGGTCGCGACACCAGAAAAAATTATGATTTTTCTGAAATAAACTATATATGTATATATAAATGTTTTATTTTCCTTTTCCTACATAGTTTGTAGTATAATATAGATGTTTTAGTTGTTTAAAAGCTGTTCAAAAGCTGTTTTAAAGATGTTTTAGTTGTTTGATAGCTGTTTTTAAAGATGTTTTAGTTGTTTAAAAGATGTTTTTAGTTGTTTGATAGCTGTTTGATAGCGACTCAACAGCAATTATACAGATCAAATCATTGAAAGTCAATGGCGCGATGTCGTTTTCAAGAACATACGTGCCTCGCGGTGACTTCATTGCACACGTGTAAAACTGTACATTGTAGATTTTTTGGAAGGCGCAATTGTATGGATGCTGAGATCATGGTGAACTTAGATATGATAAACAAACGATGTGACAATAGTGAGATGTATAAAGATGAATTTGATGGTACGCTCAGTAGTCGAGGATTGGAAGTAAAAGTCGGTTGGCGTTCTTGATCGTGTTCGGACGTGTTTGTCTTGTTAAAAAATTTCAAGTGTCGCGATTGTTTGCACTGTGTGATTTTAACAGTAGTACCGTGTATTGCGCCTTTTGAGGCATACAACGTTCTGTAAAATGGATTTCGAAGAATTGCAGTTTGAAAGAGAACAAAGAATGGAAGTTGAAGCAAATGTTGAAGAAATGGAAGTGAATAAAGAAATGGAAGTGAATGACGAAGAAAAAATGGAAGTTGATGATGACGCAATATTGTCAGACGATTCGTGTTACATTAGTGAAATGGCTGATGAGGATATTTCGGACGAAATTTTCAGAGTGTTGAATCAAGCAGAAGTGAATATAATTAAATTAAAAATTATAAGGCTCTCGTGATTAAATCGATTAAAGGGAAAAAAGGCAGTAAGAGCCGGCGCGGTAAATAGGGCGCAAGTTATATATATTTTTCTTATCGTCAATACATAAAAAAATTCGCGAACGTTTCGACCAATTTTGTGGTCATCTTCAGCGCAATAAATTAGAAACGTGTAAATTACTCTATTGTAACGCGGTCATTAGGCTATTGTATACTCGCACGTCGCACGTTCACTTATCCATGCGGTCATTCCGGTGTGTGTGCGTTACTCCATAGGCAAGCAACCTTGAGTCCCTCCCAAGTTAGAAGGCCAGGAAGACCATGCTGCATTTGGTACTTCATTATATGTTGCATGATACCTGCATACATACAGGAGCGACACACTGATTTACGGTTCACATCGATATAAAATTGAGCACTTACAATGAAATCGTAAACGGTATAGCGCACAAATCGGCAGATAACAGACGCAAGTAATCTTGACATTGCTTCGAGAGATAATACTTGATCGTAAAACGGTACAGCGCACAGATAACGGACGCAAGTTGTCTCGACAATGTTTCAAGAGGTAATGACCGATCTAATATGTTTCGCTTGCCTCGAGGTTAAAAGATTGATGTATAAGAATTCGGTGAAAAACAAATAACGGTAATGCCAGTTGAGAGATCGATGTATAGGAATATTCGTTGCAAAACAAATAACGGTAATGCTAGTCAGAGACCTTGTAACACAGTAATTTATGTATATAATAAATAAAGCGTGAAACGCGGAGCTCTCAAATTTTTGAAAGCCCCTCGATCACATCGAGATAGTTTTCGGGTAAATCCTCGATGTCCGTCTGCATATTCAAATTATTCTTCTGTCTTTTTATACATATCATCTCAGATATTAACCGTTTACTGATATATGGTTCGCTGTCCAAAATTTCAACCGCATTCCACTCGAAATCATGACCAAACTCTAATCTATGCTCCGTGATCACTGAGCGGCTGGTTGTGTTTCTTCTTATGTGGGCCTGATGTTCTTTAATTCTGGTTTGTAGTTGCCTACAAGTCTGACCCACGTAAGAAGCATCACAGTCCCCACAGTTAATTTTATACACTACGTTGCTATGTGCAAATATCGGAAGGGCGTCCTTATGTGCTTTAATGCAATTCTGCATTTTATTCAGGCTATAATATGATAGCCTAAACTTATCATTTTTTAAGATATTTCTATATTGGTCATTAATATGCGGAATATACGGTATCGTGAAAAAGGACGTACCGTAATGTACCGCCCCAGTCAAACTCCCCGCCTGGCAGTGTCCTCGAATCGGATCACGCGGGAGTATTAACGGCGATCGGCCGCGAGGCCTCACGCCACTCTGACACGCTTGGCTCTAGAACACCGTGACCGCCGGGGCACGAAGCCCTCGGGGCACGCGCTCCGCCTAACCGAGTAAGTAAGGAAACGATGAAAGTAGTGGTATTTCACCGGCGATGTTGCCATCTCCCACTTATGCTACACCTCTCATGTCTCCTTACAGTGCCAGACTAGAGTCAAGCTCAACAGGGTCTTCTTTCCCCGCTAATTTTCCCAAGCCCGTTCCCTTGGCAGTGGTTTCGCTAGATAGTAGATAGGGACAGAATATGTCATTTGATTTTACGTGCGGCACCTGCTCGTGGAGCCTCATCCACACGTCCCCCATGGGCGCGGAATCGGGATACGCCCAATCAGCGCGTACCGACCGAGGTCGATACTACCAGTTTTACCGCAGGATTACAGGATCCCGCGGCAACCCACTGGTCGGGGCGAGCGACTATCCACGCTCTACCAGCTAAGCAGGCTGGCACCCGAGCTGTGGGGACGCAAGCTCACCCGTCGGACACCCAAGTTCGTGAACTCGGGTATCCTAGCCAGCATTTGGCTGAACCACTGCCACCACGATGGTCCTACCCGCGACCGGCAGGAGCAAGCTCCTTGGGCAACCGGTCCCCGTGGTACCAGTCTAGATCACTGGTCGGATCTTCGCAACCGAGGCCACTCCCGGTAGGGTCTCCTGCAGACCCGGCCCCGGTAAGCCGCATTCGCACGTCTCACGCATTCACATTCATTCTTCGCTGAAACACACAAGCCGCAAACCTGCTCAGACTCTCGTATCTTTCCTTTCGCTCCAATACCTCGCTCACGTCCACTCTACCATCCTCACTCACCCTGACTCCCCATTCGTCCAAGTTCCTAACATCCTCATACATTTCACACTCAACCATCACATGCTTCCAGTTCTCGCACTCAGCACCACACGCACAACTTTCCGTCTCAGACAATCCCCTTTTATGCAGAAACTCATTCAAACTGCCGTGACCCGTCAGGATATAGCCGAGCCATAGGCTCGGCTCAAATCCCGGACAAGCCTCGGCAAACCTCACATCCCGTACAAAGCCATGTGTCACTCGTCCTTTCGCACCGTTATCCCATTCACTCTGCCATCTTTCATACAGCCTAGCATTCAGCAACTCCAAACTCTCGTCCACATCTCTCGCTCTCACTTCCTCTTTGCTCACAACACCTCTCACCCAATCTCCAGCCATTCTTAATCCTCACAGTCATACCTCTTTTCACGCACTCCAGGTCCCACGGAAGACCACTCATCAATACCTGCATGGCCTCCGTAGAGACCGTTCTGCAGACACTCAAACAGGCGCTCATTGCCACTCTTTGGCATCTGTTGATCGCCACTCGCGCATACTTGTACTCCATGGCTTCGTACCACACGCTCGCACCATACATAACACACGCAGC